>NC_056735.1:978913730-979203730 GCF_019279795.1 Protopterus annectens | reverse complement strand
ACTGTAGTAAGCAATTTCTTTATTTTCTGCAAAAAATGTGTAAATTAAATTTACTGAAAAACAAATAGGAATCAGCTTTTATTCATTCTCTTTCATTGGTAACAGGTTTCTTCACTTTGTGATTACACTATAAAATAAATGTGAATTCTGAATGGCTCAGTAGGACTACGGCCCCCGAAAAACAGGGGCAGAAAAGGAAACTTCAAATGAAAGTATACAGTAAAATAGCTGTGAGTCTCCACAAACTCAATATGACCCCAGTGAGAAGGAGAGAATAAAGGTATATGAATACTTTACTACGGGGTGGGGGGGGGGGGTTCTGGGCAAAAAACTTTAAAAATCCGAGAGGTTAGACTATATAACAATCAGGAAAACCAGTTACTAAAAGAGTGAGATTTTTCAAATCTAATCTGAACTGAGTAACCTTACCAATACAGAAATTTCACAGAAGATGACAAATGCTGTCATGCTTTTGTTTATCTGGAAATGTAGAGCTCACTTTGTAGGGAGGGAAGCACACTCCGGGAAAAGGAAATGTTGCATTTAGTGCATAACGTCCCTTTAATGAATGAAGGTAGACAAGCATTAATCTGCCAGATATATGACTTAAAATGATAACTTCACTTGATTGCAGATTACCCTAAAAGAAAATCTGGATTGAAATGTCTTTATTTAGATGAATGGTTATAAAATAGTAAAGGAACACAAGTGAACAGCTGTACATTAACACAAATAGATATGCAAATAGATGGGTAGATAGATAGATAGATAGATAGATAGATAGATAGATAGATAGATAGATAGATAGATAGATAGATAGACAGACAGACAGACAGATAGATAGATAGATAGATAGATAGATAGATAGATAGATAGATAGAAAGAAATGACATGCCTTGAATTTACAAAAAAAAGCACATATAATGGGAACCAGATAATGAATACAAAATAAATCATCTGTCAACACAGAACTCAGTGATTAACTTATTTAGTTACCTTATAAGACTTTTATATGTCAATAAGCAAATGTCTAAAAATTTAGAAGCATGTATGATCTGATAATGGCCATACTATTGTTTGCTGTATTCTGGTCTTCAATTCAAATACAGTGTCCACACAGATGAAGAATTGGCATGCATAGGCTGTAATACAAGAGGAATGGAGCAGCAATTCATGGGTTCATAGGTAAATACTAGGCTATCAGTCTGAAGATTATTACAAGCCTAGCCAATAACCAGAGGTCAGACGCAAACCCTGTACATTGTATCTGTGAGATAAATACCTTAACTATTGTGCCAACCCCATCCCCCAAAGCTATAAACATTTAAGAGCAAAAATAAGACTATACTGACTAGGCCTGCAATCTGACATTTCCCTAAAACAAGGGAAAAATGCTAAAAATCTCAGGAATAAATAGTATCTTATAAACTAACTTATCTTAGGCTATACCTTAATAGTACTAAGGTCAAATGGTAGATGTGCAACTTGAAAGCTTGACAGAATGCTGCTGCTAGGACTGGGCAGCAAGTGTACAATGAAGGACAACAAGATCAGAGGATAAAGAAGAAGGAAGATTTGCAAAAGTATAAACAGATTCCAGCTGCAAAGCATTCAGATCCTAAATTGCATTCTTCATCACTGGTGAAGTGAGAAGCCCTGCCGTATGGTAGCTGGAAGATAAGTATCATAGAGACCTGAAACTATGTCCATCACTGCTCAGACTGCTTCAGTGTTACGTATTAATCACATGTATGAGTCATAGGTATTGTGCGGTGATCCTGCCCTACAGCAATTGTTTCACTGGTTTGATTCCTATTTGTGGTACCTTCCATGCAGAGTTTATATTTTTCCCTGTGTCTGTGTGGGTTTTTATTTGGGTAGCTTGCTTCTAATCACATTTGAAAAAATATTTGGAAGATAAATTGACGAGGTTCTGAATTACCCCTAAATTTGTGTACATTGTGTGATGCGTGTGTGTGTGTGTGTGTGTGTCTGTGTGTGTGCGCGCGCGCGCACGCACGTGTGTGTGTGTGTGTGTGTGTGTGTGTGTGTGTGTGTGTGTGTGTGTGTACACGTGCGTGCAAATTCCTGTGATGGAATAGTGTCCCAGAGCAATTTACTGCCTTAAGTCTATTACTTGCTGGGATAAGCTCCATCTGCCAGTGACCCACAAACGGACTACGTGAGTAATGCCTATAACTGAATGAATGAACAATAGCCTATTAATATGACACTGGTTTCTGAAAACTAGGAGAAAAGTAGAAGGACCATACTTTTTATAAAATAAAATCTATTGTCAAAGAAATGAAACACTGAATCTCTTTCGCTCGGTAACAGATTTATAAATGTCTGTCATAGTTTACATACTCATAAACTGAGTAGCTGTTTAAGGACTGCCCTTCTACATTCTTTGCTATAACTTATGGTTCTGCTTCAAGTCAGTTGCATGTTTACATTCCTTTAGTTCAAAAATGTTTCCAGGATGTGCATATCAGAATATGTCAGTTCTCATAAAAAGTGTCAACCCACATGTCATTGCAGGAAAACGCTAAAGAAGACAAGCTTGATCTCTACAGGTAGAACTACATTTACACATGCCTCTCCTGCACTTAAAGCATGTAAGACAGTATTGCACTATATTCCAGAAGGGTTTAACCTATGTTATTTGCTCATTCATTGCTTAATTGCCTGTTTTATTCAGTTTAGGTTTGTGGGGTTGTTGGTGCTTACCCTGGATCTCATTTGGTATAAAGCATAGAAAACTGATCATGAAAAAGAAGACAGTTTATTGTGAGATATAGACAAACACACGCACATGCACAGACACACACACACACACCCACACACACCCACACACACACACACACACACACACACACACACACACACACACACACACACACACACACACACACAGGCAATTTGGAGAATCACCACACAACCTGTAACATGTCTTTGAGATGTGAGGGGATGCTGGATGATCTGGCAAATCTCAAGCAGACACGAAGAAGACAGACACCTTACAGAAATCAGAGCCAAGAATTGAACTGGAAAACCAAGTACTGTGAGACAATATTGTTAATTACTATGTGGCACTATGTTATCACTACACTACACTACACTACACTATTTGCTTTTCTTTTAAATTTTTCTTTCCATTAATTATGGCTGTAAATTACCATCTAGAAAGTTTACAGCCTTACAACAGTTTTTTTTTTTCCTTTTAGCTGGTTAGGTCAGTACACTTGACATTTTTGGAGTGTTTAGATAAGAAGGTTCCATTCCTTGTCCATGGGTTACCCCCTCACCACTTCACCCATAAGCTGTGACACAAAATTTCAGCATAACCCTATTTATTTGCTGCTCAGGAGGTTGGACAGGTTAATAGTGGGCACATTTTCAGCCACTGCCCAAGCCATCTACAAAAGTACAGTGAAGATTCAGCACACAGTGTAACAGCAAATACTAAACGTAACAAGCTAAGTTATAAGGCAAAACAGAAATATTCAGGACAGGAATCTGTCATTTCAATAATGGCACTTCTGCTTAGAGCCTAATACAACACATTGTTGAATGCTGGGGCTGTTAAATGTTTACCTTTGGTTTGTCATAGTATAAATACACAAAGTCCAAGCTAAGCAAAACTGGGTATGAGAATTTTTATTTTCATTTAAAAAGGAAGCATTTTTTTTTACTTCTGAGCATGCACAACCTTAAACTCAGTATATCTAAGTTGAGACAGTGTAAGGTGCAGCACACCCCAAATGGGGAAACAGAATAAATGCTTTTGATACAGATGTCTATTTTTCATGATTTTCTTCAATTAATGAGTTATTTTTCATTATTAGGTACACAACACAAATGTTGTTGAGAGGATTGGATTTACTGGAGACAATTAGCAAAGGAACCAAAGTACTGGGAACAAATAACTAGGGGAAGGAATTATAATAAAATGGAATTAGGCAAAACAGAAGTTTGCACTACAGGTTGGTGATGGCCTTCCCTATCAGGGACTGATAACAGCATAGACAAAGAAAAGGAGCTATGGAGTAGTAAGAGAAAGGCCAACTGTGGTAGAGTGTTTAATTGAGTCTAGAACTGAAGCTGTTGCAAAAAAACGGAAAATCAATATGGCATATATAATATTGTATGATAGCAATAGGAATCAAACAGAGATTAGAAGATTGAGAAAACAGGCTGGAAAGGCATTTTACAATGGAACAGTGAAAAGACATCTGGTAGGCTTACATGCATATAGCACAATCTAGAAGTTTAGGAATTTTGGGTTGGAAATATTTGCACAGCTATTTTTATTACCTAAGCAGACTTAAGATACATTTTCCTCATGTATATAGCAATTGCTGAAGGTATGATGGGAATGAGAGTGTTAATTGGGAACATGTATTTTGTGAATGCAATGAGTTGGCAAATTTTAAAAATACCCTATAGAGTACTTTGTCAGAAATGCTGGGGTGTGGGGAGCAAATCATTTTTTCCTATGGAAATGATTATTTTGAGCCACA
Organism: Protopterus annectens; assembly: GCF_019279795.1. Lineage (NCBI taxonomy): Eukaryota > Metazoa > Chordata > Ceratodontiformes > Protopteridae > Protopterus > Protopterus annectens. The sequence continues at coordinate 979,199,207 of NC_056735.1, read as the reverse complement.
GCATAGGATCTGTATTGTTTAGACACTGAAAGGCCTTACCAAGTTTAAGGCTACTGGCTGCCAAAAAAATAATTACTAGAAAATTTGAAATCAAAATCTAAACCAAGGGCAGGATTCACGAAGCCTCCGTATAAGAGTTATAACTCTTACACGGAGGCTGCAGTTAAACGGAGTGATGTCAGCATGCTCTGCATATTCATGAGAGCATGCTGAATCACACCTAAGGCTAACACGGTCCGTGGAAGACAGTAGGGGGCGTGTCCGTAGGCTGAGCCCTGCAAGCGGACACGCCCCCAGAAGAGTAAAATTGCCCAAAGTAAACACCCACGACAGAGGCCATGGAAATGTGAATAAACACAACACAACACATGCCCCCACAGACTATGAACATAAAATATATAAATGAACATGTTATATATTTTTTTTAAATTGTAAAGATGTTTGCCCGTGAGTGCGCTTTGCTGGCATGCCCGTAGCGCAGCCACAGTTAGCAGTCAGTGGGAAAGCATATAAGAACTAAATATGCAAAGCAAGCCAAGAAGCAATAGCGTAGTGGTAGAGACGTCGGCTGAAGAGCAGGCATCCATGGTTCGGGCCCCTACAACATCAATTTTTTTTTTTTAGTAAAATAAGCACGAAACAAGTCCCTGACAAATATGTACGCATATAAAGTCACAATTTATGTAAAATGTAATGAAATAGTCCATTTATTTTGAAGAAATGTGAGGTAACAAAACAATAGAAAATGCCAGATGTGCCTATAGCTGAGCTACAGTTTAACAAGGTGAGTGCATCTGCCCGTAGCTGAGCAGTGGTTTAACAGGTGCAAAATGAGTGCCTGTAGCTGAGCAGTGGTTTCACATGCTGAAACTGTGTGACCCTAGCTGAGCTGAGCGTAATATGCGTGCTGACAGCCAACCAGCGCACCCCGTTTGCGCGGAGCTACGCACCGCACCAACAAGCTAACCGACGGGCAACGTTGAGCAAGCTGTAACAAAACTGCCTTTACACAGACACACCCCCTAGCCTGTCTAGACAGTCATAAAATATAAAAAGCAGTGGCCAGGATATCATGCACCATAGTCAAGGTACTGAACCACTAAGCCATGACAGCTGTACTCAGAAATGCAGTAATAGCAAATATATAGGAATGAATAGAAAGTGGAGCATGACAAAGCAGGTTTTGTGAAGTGGATACAATTCCAAAATGGCCAATCACAGATAAGTGTGGGGAAAACGGCATATATAAGCCCCATAGGCGGGAATACACAGCATAAACGATTATAGAACTGACTTGCAGCCAGAATGTCAGGTGTAGGTGAGGGTAGTTGCTTTCGAGCACAGAGTTGGGGTGTTGAGGAGTCCAGATACATGGTCTGGCTCCTAGTCCACAATCATGAGGCCCAACTCATGCAGGGCCAGGTCCTGTGAGGAGCATATAGGGCTGAGGCGTGGGACCAGTTGGCTCATGATCTCACCAGTGCCACAGGGATTCCAAGGACTGGTGAGCAGGTCCGTCACCACCATGCGGACCTGAAGAGACACAAGCAGGACCAATTGAACCTTTGGATACAGGAGGCCAGGCAAATGCCCAACGCCCCACTACTGAGTAAGTTACATTTAATTATGTATGTAAGAAATTAAATTAGCTGATATTATGGATGTGTATTCCAATATTACTTCATTTATATAACAGCTGCAGGTGTCCATTCTGCGAACCGCAGAGCCTATGGCGATAGGCTGGTGCGGTTGCACCACCAGGCAGGTCAGTAATCCACTCCCAGTAACTGTAAAGAAATATCAAAGTATGACAGTTAGCAAAAGAGTGCAGTGTAGTCACTAAGTAATAAAATGTGCAAGTAACAGTGTAAAAGTGTTTGCAAGTATTGCTTGATTACAAAAGTGTGTTGCAGTCTGTAATCCAAACAGAAAAATGAAAATGTCTCAAATAAAGTCTGAAATAAAGATGCCCCACCTGTAGTATAATAGTGCATAACCTGCAGCAGGCTGAAAAGTACAGCTGCAGAAGATGAGGAAATCACATGTGTGAAATATACCCCTGTTGAAATACTGAAACATGACAGAAGTGAGACTGCTGGAAAGGATTGTAATAACTACAGGTAAAACATGTCAATAAAGCCTATAAGTAAGTACCATCCTGAATAGTAAAATGAAAACAAGTGAGAGGGTGTGAGAAAGAGTTATGAATCCACCAATAAAGTAGTAATAACCCCTGAATAAAGTATACTGCAGTCAGTACAGAATGAAATGAATGTGACAAGTAGAACCAAACTGTGAAATGTGTCCAAAGTGTAGCTGCAGCTGGAATGTGTATCCCAAAATCTGGATATGTTGCTCTCAGTCTGCAATATGCAGATAGTATGATTGTCTGAAATATCAAACATCCACGGTTGTCTATAGCTATATAAAGCAAATGTAGGAGGATGATGTAGCTGAACAAAGCCAGATATGAACGTGTATGAATAACAATAAAATGTATATTGATGTAGCAGTAACAGTCCTATCACCAAAGTGAAGTAGTTATCATATAGGAAACTGTAGTTAGAACAGTAGTGTGTATATATCTGTAGCTATTTGAAATGTACAGCATATGTATTGGTATTCGAAGGTGTTAATATTTTCTTCACCTCACCCTATAACCACATATAATCCATTCCACGCGAAATTGGTATGTGCAATCACAATTAACACCCCTGGACATTTGTCCTGATTGGTTATAAATATTTGCATGTCCGTTGATGCATCTGCCCTGTTCATACATCCAAACCTGATGGCCTGTTGCCATCAATCAACCCTGCATGTTGTTGGACTGTGTATTGCTGTTCAAATTATGCATGTGTTATGCTCACTGTTCAATGGTGTGAATATCTGGGTGTTTGGTTAATGGGAATACTAATGCATGCTGTTACAACTAATTGCGAATGGTATTGTATGTTACTAACCCAAACTGTCATGACATAATGCAAAACATAGAACGACAGGGAAGGCGGGTTCCAGCGGACCCACCTCTCCCACCTCAGCTGGTGAGTGCACCTGGCACTAGTGCCCAGTCTGGACTCTCCTCCGGTGGCCCTGTGCCACCTGCGGGTGGAAGCACTGCAGAGAATGGGGCCTGTCCCCCCTCTGCAAGCTTGGCCGGAGGAGAACCACCACTCACCCTCCGTAGCGTCCGGACTGTGGTGCGTAGGGAGATCCGGGACTCTGTTCTTGAGCCCCTACACCAGCTTGAGGCACAGGTGGCACAACTTACGGGCATGCCTGTTGCCCGGCCTACACAGCCCCCAGCACAGCCCCAGCCTGGGCAGTGAAGGAACAGTGGCAACTGCACATGGGTGGGGATATCAGTTCCAATGTTGCCATCTGTGAGCTCATGGGCTCTGGATATCCAAACCTCCATCCCCGTCAATTGTGTAACCCCCCCCCACACGTGTCATACACCGCCCCTGTATGCGTCTTGTTTGTCTTGTCTGTTGACCTACCCAACCTACCTCCCCAGCTATACCGACTTCCTTCACCTGACATACCACTCTCACCTGAAAAAAAAAGGGCACTCTGTACCCACAAAAAAATTACGTCCCATACATAGCTGCCCATTCTGCACACATGTCTGCTGGACATGGAAACTATCAATTACAATTGGCTGTACAACAAGTATTATTGTTGTCCTGACACCTCTCTCAGGGTGGAAGGTTTCAAATGTCACACCAAATTACATACATATGCACAGCTGTTGCTGATGAAGAAATGGGCAGTTATGGGCCTTACCTACATCCCTCCTGCAAATCCCAAGCTTGTTTCCCTACTGTCTTACCCTCTTTGTGACCCCTTTTTCACCACTTTCCTGTCTCCCCATTTTCATTTCTTTCAAAGAAAATAGCGCGGGTGTGCGCCAGAGTAAGCACTGTTAAGCGGTTGTAAGCGGGTGTGGGCGGAGCTGAACGCCAGTGCGCATGCGGGAGCTCCACGCAAACCAGCGCTAACCCGGTTACAACTGCTTAAAAGTGCCTTAGTCACTCTGATTGACAGGTCCTGTAGTCAGTTCAAAAGCAAAATAAAATCCCACTGTCAGTCCCGAACCCAGGACCTTGGAAACAGTAGTCTGTATGACCTACCACTAAGCCATGACTCATATACAATAACATTGTGCTAAAATAAATATATCATGTAATAGTAGGAATGAATGTAAAGGGAATATAGGATGTATAGTACACAAAGCATGTCATTTAGAATTACTGTAAAAACTAGTGGATTTCCATAATAGTAGTGTGTGAACAGAAACAGCCATGCTAGTTGGTAGCTAGTAGGTAATAATGTCAGTTAATGTCCACATATAAATGTATGTATATTTACATATATATATATATATATATATATATATATATATATATATATATATATATATATATATATATATAGTTGTAGGTGTCATTGTGCATACACACTTACTACAGGGAACAGGAGAGAGAAATGGAGAAATGTGAATCTACAACACAGCCTGAATAATGAGAGAGATACTAACCTTTACACTCACAGAACAGTGTCCACAGCATACCAGCATGGTCCCCGCCCTTACAATCTGAAAGGGCAATGCCTATCTCACATACCCTTTTATAGCACTGTTCTGAAATCACAGTGAGAACTGCAATCAGTACACAACTGGCTGCATGTAATTAGCAAATGCTGGCTTACAATTGGTGCAGAGGCCATCACATGGACCTATGCAGATACCTACAAAAGCATCCTGTACTAACACTCCACACATGCAATACATTCATTGCACTGTCTGGAAGTAGACAGAGGGAGAGAGACAGACAGAGACAGAGAGTGAGAGAAAAAAAAAATACACACGCTACACACTGAGTCTAAGCTGTCAGCAGTGACAGTTGCAAGCTGTGCCAGCAGCAGCAGGAAGCAGAAGTAGTGGTAATGCAACCAGCTGTGACAAACACAGGTAATGTAAAGTAGCAGGTTAATAGTCTGCATACTGTGAACCCTCCAAATGTGTCATAGGTCTGTATCTATAGGTATGTCCATGTGATATGTTGTGTGTACGTAGTTCCACCAAAAGGGGATGACTATACATTACATGTCAGTCAGTGTTAGGCCATGATCCTGGCAGCAGTTGTCTGTGCGTTGCCCTCAGCAATGGCTGTAGTGACTGTTTTGAAAGGTCAGCCAGGTTCAACAGGCAGGATCAGCCCATCACAAAGGCAAACTGGCCGGGAACAAGTGTCTCCAGGTACCCAATATCGCTGTATATGCGTCCCATACTGAATAATTCCATAGCTTAGCAGAACAGGCCAGTTATGCTTATGATGTGGTAGTTCCCAGGGTCAGTAGAGGTGCCTCCTTAGTGGTGTGGGACCACTGTTGCTGTATGCCAGTGTCCAGGTACATATCCTGTAGTACGGCCAAGGTTAAATATCAGATTTATATGCGGTTGTATGTCCTCGTGGAGCACACGTAGCACACATCCAGGGATACCATCAGGTCACAGTGATGCTGTGTGTTCTGCTTTGCTGAGGGCGGCCCTCACCTGGACATGTGAGATGATAGGGAGGTTACAGCTGTGATAAGTATTTCAACTTGTGGGGGTGAAGGAGGGGGGATACGTGCACCAAACCTGTCTGCAAGAATGTTGCCAATATCTGTGTGTTCGGTGAATGTTAAGTAGGTGTGTATTAACTCAGAGCATATCTGAGGCATTTGGTCCATATGTGTAACATAACTGAAGAAGGCCTTGTGGTTACCTATAGTGTTTGTGGCCATTTCCCTCCCAGAGTAGGCCATGGCCGTTGTTGTGAGAGACCGTAGCATATTACCAGTGCTGACCACAGATGCCTTCCCTTAATGTGACTCTGCTCTATCCTGCAGTAGCCACCTGCTAATGTTATACTATCTGCCTCTGGCTGGGGTCCACCGGACAGGATGCCTAACCTTTGTGCATAGGGTCTGGGTTAGAAATGTGTGTGCAAGTTCCATGCAATCTGTGGGATGTCCATGGTAAGCATTCGCAAAGGGGTCAGCAGTGTGGGTTGTGGCTTCCACTGGCCCAGTGGGCTGCATGGATACCATCTCAGTCCTAACAAGTGAATAACTGTCTAATCACATACATATCAAAGTAGTCTACTGTGCTGGTGGTGGTGGTGGGATATGTATATCCAGGCCGAGTAACTTGTGTCCACATCACACTAGTGGATGGCGTTCCACATACAGCCTTGGTATGAACCCCCAGAGTGAGGTTGTGCATTGGACTTGTCGCAGTGTGCTGACCGATGGGGCATGCTACTATGTTGTATGGAATGTGGCAGGTATTGTTGCACAGGTGCTGGCTGAGCACTGATATCTGGCCATGTACTTGTGTATCCACCATGAGACATGCACATGCAACATATGGGAGTAGTAGTATATCACTACACTTGAGTATCATGTATAGTATGTGTGCCATATATTGCTGACATAGTCTGCTGATATCCTGTTTGTGTTCTCTTCCAGGGAGATGGCGCATCAGCATAATCCCGCCTACTCTGCAGCAGAAGATGAGAAGATACACCAGAGCCTGGTGCGGGAGTATGACATACTGTTTTCCCGCACCAGCCAGAATCAGCAGGAGAGGGCTGCACTGTGGCGAGACCTGGTCCATAGGGTAAATGACATTGGCACGCATAATAGGACATATGAGCAGGTACGACATCACTGCAGTGATTTAATCAGAAATGTCCGTCAGCGTGTGTCGGATATCCACAGGCAACAGGTTGCCAAAGGAGGTGGGGTGACCACACATCCCCCCCTCACCAGACTGGAGGGGCTACTCCTAAGTGTTGTGGCTCCAGCCCCGGAACAGCAACAGCAATACACCTGCATCATGATGGAGGCTGGATCCACACAGCAGCACGACATGGAGCATGCAGGTAATATGCCATATGTACACTTGACTGTTCGGTACACTGTTAGTTTATGCATGTGTAAGGTGTGCCCGTGGTATGTAGCTGTCAACATAGTATGTAATTGTGCATGTGTGATATTGGCAATATCAGCAGCTGACGTGTGAAAGGCAACTGGTGTACTACTGCACTGTATCATATGCAGTATCAATGGCACAGTTGTGCCCATTGACATTAATCTCCTCATTTCTGCAGGTCCCTCTGGGGTAACAGCAAGGCAGGACATCCATGCTGGTGAGTGTGTTTAACAATACCTATAATAGTCCTGATAGTGCTAGTAACACTAGTGTAACTCAGTAGTGCTCTGTGTGTATACTGCGGGGTGTGCATGTGTGCATGTGTGCAGGTGTGCCTGTGTCCATGTGTGCATGTGTGCATGTGTGCCTGTGTCCACGTGTGCATGTGTGCATGTGTGCCTGTGTCCACGTGTGCATGTGTGCATGTGTGCACGTGTGCATGTGTCCACGTGTGCATGTGCATGTGCATGTGCATGTGTGCATGTGTGCATGTGTCCATGTGTGCATGTGTCCACGTGTGCATGTGTTCATGTGTACATGTGTGCATGTGTCCACGTGTGCATGTGTGCCTGTGTGCCTGTGTGCCTGTGTGCATGTGTGCATGTGTGCATGTGTGCATAAGTGCATCACTGGTAACATTGTGTGGACACTGTAAACTGTGTTTCCTGTCTTCCTCCCACAGGTTCTGGTGCTGCTCTGGTGTCCTGCAGCAGGGAACCTGAATCTGGTGCCACAGGTACTGGTAATGATGATATCTGTGTAATGGTACAGGAAGGTGTGTCAGGGTCCGCCATTGGTCAGCCAATTGACAGTACACAGCTGTCAACCCCATCATTGTGCACAGTCATCCTGCCAGCACATCCTTTGTCACCATTGTCCCTAGGTGAATGACAGGATACAGTGGGCATTGACCAGGGTAATGTGATATCTGTGGCACATGCTTCCCTACACAGCAGCCATGGGCAGGGTCCTGCGATGGTACCACTCAGACAGTTGCCCATGGGTTCTCGTGGGAGCATCCGTGGGCGTACTGCCTCCGGCAGATGTGCCCAAAGAGGTCTGTCAACCTCAGCTATGTTTCGGGCTGTCATGCAGGTACAGTCGCGTATGGAAAGGTACACTAGACAGGGTCTGAGGGAGCTGAGAGCATGTCGCACAGCCATGACTGACAGTATGCGTGACATCACGGATGCTATCCGTAATTTCACCGATGTCATAGACAGACGTTGTGGGGACATATTACAGCAGTTCCACAACCAAATGTCCATGAGCCAGGGCAATGGTGGGCAGTTGTGGCGTCGACGTGGCCATATGCCAGCAACAGCAGCAGCTGGCAGTCGGCGCGGACGACAACAGGCCCGCACACCCCATAGTGCCAGCAGCAGCCCCAGCAATGCTGGGTCTGTGCTGTCATCGGAACGCCCCAGGAGACCACATGCACGTGGCTCTGGACAGTCCCAATAGGGACCTGTGTCCAGTCAACACACTCCCGCTTCTGATGACAGTACCCAGTCTGGCTTAGTACTGGATACGGTCCGTAGCACCCCTGCCAGGCACAGGTACTGTGTCCGTGCCCACAGACACTGATCTGTATGACCTGCCAGGTGCAGTCTGTGGCTGTCCACAAACCCCTGTATATGGCAGCCATGAGGTGGAACTGTGTGCGTGCATACACACATGCGAAATGTTAACACCTAGGGCTACCACATACACGCACACACTGCACCAACAGTGCCCCACCCTGTACTGCTGTCCCTCACCAACACACATACACACACATGTCAATTGGTGGTATCAGTGGCAGTCTCAGGCATACCTAATTCACACCCTGTGCATATGATGACACTATGCCACCTCCTGCAATCTTCAACATCATTGCGGGAACAGGTAAACACGTTGCTGATGCACAGGGTGACTACATAGAAGTGTATTAGTAGTATCATGTTGGTAACAGTACAGTGTGCTGATATGACTGTGTGTGTATATCCCAGCATGCCTGATGCAGTAACCGTATGACTGTCCTGAATTGTTATCTGCACCCGCAGTACGTACCAAAGTGTAACAGCTGCACATTATTGCATGCCGGTGGTAAGGATGTCAACAGATAGCCACATACATGGGTAGCACAGGGGGGAAGCTAATGCAAGTAGTGATATGCAATGATGGACATGTACAGTAATGGTGTCAAGTTGCCCAGAACGACTATGCAATGTGGATGTTTGCGCATGTTGATATGTGTGCAGTACCAATGTAATCCAAATCACAATTAACTATGACATAATATCAGTTCTACCATGGGCATCTGCGCTGTGCATTCCTGGGTACATGTTGATAGTGCCTACATATTTGCACTGTTACTTACTGTTAGTGTTACCCCTTCTTTGTTGTACAATGAACTACTTCCAGCCCTGCTTACTGTAGCTTTGATTGCATGCATGTTCGCCTGGGGTTCCCTGGAACACTGCTTCCACCTGCAATGCAGAGTTACAGTGCTTCTGTGGACTCCTAGTGACATCTGCATAGCGTACGATACGTATGTCAAGTTTACACATGACAGAATGTCACTGTCCGTCCTGTTCGCATGTAGTTGCCTGTGACACATTGCACATGTCTTACCTGGCATTTACCCATGTGTGCAGTCATATATGCCAGTGCTATGAAACAGTAGCAGTACACCCACACATACACACCTTCAGTATGTTGTTCCCCATTGGCCCTATGTGTTGGTACTCACCATGGCAGTCACACTACTAGGGTAGTATGTGCAAAGGTAACCTGTGAATCACCTCTATGGTCCAGTTGTGGTTTATGTGAGTCATGTGGCAATGTCACAGCTGCCACATGTATGCAGTCAACCATCACCCTTGGCCAGGAATGTACAACACATGTGTGGGATGCCACCACATAGCCAATCTGGAGACTGAGCTCTCTGAACCCACTAATGCCATACCCTGTCAGGTGGCATGTCATACTACAGTGACTACAATACAAGTCAGACATAGACACGCACTGACATCATGCTGAACACACTGGGGCATACGTGGGGACTCAGAATAGCATCCTGCCTGAGCATCACACACCTCCGCAGCTGGCACACAGGCATATTTTACTTCGGAACAGAGCACATGCCACACATGGCACACACATCCCGTGTGCCACACACTCACAGCCTGTAGGGCTACACAACACACCTGCTACAGATGTGTCAGGTACCTGTCTTGGGCGCTGCAGTGGGGTGCCGCTCAACAGGCTGTATATGGTGAAGGTCACAGTGATATGCCTCAGGGGCACTATGGTCCACCACAAAACACATGCATACAGGTCAGTCAGAGGCATGGACACATATGACTCAGTCATTGACCATGCCACTATGGATGACCTGAGACATACCTCCCTGGACTACATGATAGAGAACATAGAAGGGATCTCTCAGCATTTGGCACGGGCCAGTATGAGCCTGATCTTGGTTGCCAACATACCCTCACCAGGTATGCTACCACTATATGTAGGAAGGGTGTTGTATGTCTACATTCTGCTCAGTCTCCAATGTCATTCATAGGGTATCCGCTGGCTGTCAACGTGTGCTTACATGCTAGGGAAGCCACAATGATGTTCAAGGGGCAGCTTGCACGTGACACCCATGGCCCAATGTATATTGGCGAAGCTCCTTGATACACACATACTGCCTTATGCTGCAGGACACGGATTACATAGCCACCTCCGCGGGTATCACACAGGTTAGGACACTAACAGTGCTGCTCCACAACACCAGCAGTGTACACTGCAAGATGCATGCACTGGACACTGTCCTCAGCACGGTGAACTGCAATGTCTGTGCAGTACCACAGTCCTGATTCATGGCTCACAGGTGCAACCCATCACTGCCAGGTTATGCCTCATACCATGCCTGTTGTTCCCTACACATATAACACACATGGACAGGGGAGTGGTATCCCAAGGCACCACAGATACACACACCTCCAGGTTGTTGGCACAGCACAAAGCATCAGGGCCTATTCATGTGCAGCTAACAGTGTGTTGGACTGCCATCTGGTCCATAGCCTGGCACACACAACCCTCCCATACACAGGAAAACCACCTATCCTCCATAACAACACTGGCAATATGACAGTCTCAAGAACTGTCTTCATATGGCTGGACTGCATCCAGCCAAACATTGTGCGTGAGCATTACTGTAGCTACAACACACTAGTTGAAGGGTTCCCAGCATGTGGTCACTGAATTGCAGTGGAATGAGATGTTACCACTCCCACAACAGGTGGGAACATGCAGCACATGTACATCGACTACATGTAGACTATATGGCCCAGACCAGATGTGTATCCCCTGCTGTAGGTATTTTACCATATACACCCACACTGTATAGACACATAACGCATGCGGCCCCTGCACAGTAAGACACAGTCATATTGTTATGCATTGCAAATACCATTTATCCACTCGAGCCATGTGTCAGACATGGTAACTACTGCAGGTCACAGGTATTTATGTGTATGTGTCACACACATACATCATGTGTGCAATGCCATTGCTGGTTTAGGCAATGGCATGCATTGTTATGCACAAAGACCCACACAGGGTCATAATGTGAGACACAACCACACGTGGCAGTTGTGGGTTACCAAAACATACCTATCTGTACTCTGACAATGGTAATAGACCCAGTAGCAGAGCGCACTATTGGCATTACTGGCCAACTAGCCCTGTTTGGCTGTGCTGATAGTGTGGAGACATCCCCTGTGTTTACTGGGGGGAATATGCAGCATCTTGTGTATTGTAGTATTTGCCAGAAGGATCTGTTCTCTCACACTTGCATTTACACACACCCTACTACCCCCACACACACACACACGCACACTTGCAGGATTCATACCCCTACCTAGCTAAGTCTCGACACGTGAGAGAGACGCATTAGCGAAGCACACTATTCGGATTACTAGATGGTTCCTCTTCTCTGGCTGTACTCATAGGGTGCTGACATCATCAGTGTTTTGAAAGGGTAATGTGCATCAGGTAGTGTGATCTCCTGATTGCCAAAATAGACATGTTTGTCATACAGAATTGCACACACACAAACTCCCCACATCCAAACACATATGCCAATTGCAGGTTTCAAACTTCTACCAAACTATATTATGACACTCCAGAGAGACGCATTAGCGGAGCGCGCTATTCGCATTGCTGTGAGGTTTCCCTTCTCCTGCTGTACTTATAGGGTGCTGACATCATCAGTGTTTAGAAAGGGGAATGTGCATCCTGTAGTGTGTTCTCCTAATTGCCAAAAGGGATATTTTTTTCATACAGACTTGCACACACACTAACCCCCTCCACACAAACTGAGCATTTGCAGGATTCAAACCCCTACCTAACTATGTCATGACAGATGCATTAACAAAGCGAGCTATTTGAATTACTGGGAGGTTTCTCTTCTCCTGCTGTACTTATAGGGTGCTGACATCATCCGTGCTGAGATAGGGGAATGTGCATCCTGTAGAGTGCTTTCACAGTTGCCAAAAGGGTCATCGCCCTCACACAGACTTGCACACACACTAACCCCCCTCCACACACACACTGGGCAATTGCAGGATTCAAACCCCTACCTAACTACGTTATGACACTCAAGACGGATGCATTAGCAGAGCACACTATTCGCATTACTGGGAGGTTTCCCTTCTCCTGCTGTACTTATAGGGTGCTGACATCATCAGTGTTTAGAAAGGGGAATGTGCATCCTGTAGTGTGTTTTCCCAGTTGCCAAAAGGGACATTTCCCTCACACAGACTATCACACACACAAACCCCATTCACCCACCTACACACACACACTGAGCATTTGCAGGATTCAAAATCCTACCTAACTATATTATGACACTTGTGGGAAATGCATTAGCGGAGCGCACTATCCGCATTACTGGGCATCTGTTCCGCACCTGCAGTATTTATAGGGTGCTGACATCTTTATTTCTACAGAGGTATGTACATGTAGTACTACCTGTCAGGTGGGGGATAGCATATATATGCATTTGCAGCCACCTACGTCAGGGTCAGATATGCACATCGCACTGGCAGGTTATGTTCTATACCATGCTTTGTGACCACAGGACCTGTAACACACAACACAACCAGTCCAGAACACCACACCCACATCCAGGACACACACTTAGCTTCCTGGGAACAGTGCGGGATATGCATGTGTTCACATACACCATTCCAGTTGTTAACATCAGGTACAGGCATATTGTGTGTGAGAACTACTCAGGCCTCTACCACTTTACCCTACAGCCACTACAATTTGTGGGTCTATGTGCTATGGCAGAACCACACACCACAGCCACATGGGGGAATACATATTGCACCTGTCCATCTGCAACATGGGTACTCACTGTTCCACACCAGAGGTAGACCACCATTGTTGATATCTGACCATACCCACCTTTCCCTGGACATCCATATCCCATCTCCACCCCAGGCAAGGTTGTCACTGCACACAAACTGTATTTAGCACAAGCAGACTCTACACTTGTGAAGACTGGGGTGGGCGACTTCAGAGGACCCATGCTGCGGGACTATACTGGCCACTCAGCATAATCCTTGACAATTGCATTCTATGAGCATGTGTACAGTTTGCATTGATCATGCTATCCCACATATACCCATGACTGTTCCACAACAAGACACCTGTCAGGTGTACACCAGCCATATATGAGCCGTACAACAGACAGAGTGAGCTAATACATTGCAGAGCTGTAGCCCACAGAGGGAGGACATCTGTGAACAGTTCCGGCACGGCACTTCATTCACACATAATCATCACAACACAGTGTTGACAGTGGAATTGTCCAGAGAATGCAGATAGGGCTCCCCTCAGTCTGTTATTGATGGCCACTTACTGTTGGAGATCCTCAGCAACCCTTTTCCAGCACACAACGACAACATGGCTGTGGCTTAGCACATTCAAACCCTGGGATCTCCACTGTGCCCCTGCTTGACAGAGGCACAGCTCACTAGCCCCACACATTGCCTTATGTGACCTACTTTACAGTGGCACAGTAGCCTACTGTACTGGGGATGCAGATGCCAAGCACACTCTGGCTGAGCTGTCATTCCCTAGGGCAACAAGCCTAGTAGTGACCTCTACACCCATATGTTCAATTGTCAGATGCACAATATTTGTTGTGCTGTTCTACTGTTTGCAGGTCTTTATTGCCATAGCATTCCCTGTTCCTATGACCAACTTGTGTATCTGTGGAAGATGTTTGCATATGACGGCGATCCACTATATCACTTATGTCTCTGTAGTCATTTACTGTGTGCACTGGGCAGATTGTTGTGTTGTGGGTGGTTCCTGGAATGACACGTACAAATACCAGATATGTGTGGCCAACTGCTAAATGGAGATATGGTCTAAGTGTGTGAGCATGCCCAGTTCAGCCTTTCCATGGCATGTTGTCTGACATATGCCTCATTTATCAAAGTGTGCGAGCATGCCCAGTGTGAGCTTTCCATATGTTGCACTCTGAAGTCCACCACATATTTGGGTGTGTGTGAAGTTCAACAATATTTCACGTTTATGGTTGTGTGTTGGGTGTCATGTTGTGTACTAACTGGCCAACTGCTTCATGTCTGCCACAACAGGGATTATACTGTGCCTGCAGGGATTGCATGGGATACTTTGCAGACAAGTGTCAACATACTTTCATACTGACCTAACACTGTAGTACCGTATAGTGTACTGGTTCAGTACTTTCACTGTGGTGGACAGTATCCTGGGCTTTAGTCCTATCACTGCTTGACATCTTCATAGTGAGCACAACAGACTGTGTAGGGGCCAGTTGTGCACATATGACCATGTTGCATTATGTTCAGATATGGACTACCTACACCAGGCTCGTCCAACATTGGTAGTGTATTCCACAACATGGGTGGACATTGGCAAACACTAGCGATGTTCCCCAGGCCATTTCTGATGCTAGTCGCAGGGTGTGTTTGTCCTTCGACACACATTGTAACTGGAGTTTGCCATGACATATGTCATGGTTAGTATACTGTGCCTCCGTCTACCTCTGACATAACAGTGATACCCAGGGTTAGCCTACCATCTCCCATCCACTCATCAGGATTCCTCTTGAGGGGTGTCGATAGGTGACTCTCTGGCTGACCTGTACCGGGAGTTTACTGAAGAGTGGGGGTGCCTTCTGTGTTATGGATCATTCTGTACAGCTTGTCCTATGTATGTCAATGCTGGAGTTCAGGTCTCTCATGTGCATAGCTCACTGCCATTCAGATTGTACAAGGTGCAGCATGGTCATTGATTCCAGGTTGGACATGGCTTCAAACATCAGGCATAGCTTGCCTGTAGCTGGTCAGTATGGCAGTGTGTGGGGCTGCAGTTTGTTTACTCAGGCAACACATGGCATCTGTTCATGCTCTTTGCTACTCCTGGTGGGGTACTGTCGTGGACTTTACAGTTGATGGAGGTGTCTGCTGAGGTATATCCCACAGGGGCTATTGTAGTCAATTGTGATGCTGATGAAGGGTGACTGCAGAGCCACAGTGACCTCCCCTTATCTACATCTGACAACCTTCATGATTGGGTGGGTATATAGTATGTTTCTGCAAACACTACAGCCACATGTTTGTCCAGTGCAGGATATCTATCAGCTTTTGTCCCCAGGTCTCTCATTACATGTTAGGTACATAATGGGTTAACACCTGTGTGGTAATTTGTGGGCACTTACTGTATATCCATGGTGGTTGTCTATACACAGTTCTGCATTTAGCTTGCTGACATGGCTATGGCTCCAGTTGTCTGTTTGTAGGTGGCCCTTTTGTGGGTTGCTTGTGTCAGCTGGGGGTCGGATATGGTGGGCCGTTTGTACTCCTCTGCATACATGTTCAGTCACAGTCCTTCCATGTTGGCCTATACCTATGGGACATATATACAGAACAGGGGGGGGGGCAGGACCAGGCCTTGTGGGATGCCACTCATATCTGCTTTGTAGTCTGACATGGATGCAGCATGTCTGACCATGTCAGTTCTGTCCTTGGTCTGGTTTGCAACCCCTCTACTGACATAGGGGTATATATTTAAGCTGGTGAACATATCCATACTGAACTCGTAGGGTATTGTCTAAAAGCATATGCACGGTCTAGCTACGCTGTGTGGACCACATTGCCCTCATCAATGACCTTAATGACCGCTTCAAATGCATCACACATGTTTAGGGGCAGGATCTGCAGTTACGACAGCCACACTGTGTAGGGTCCAGTATCAGTAGGTCCACAATAGCTTTATGTCTGCGGTACATACTGATCCTTTCCATAGCTGTGCAGACCAAGCTTATCAGGATCCTGGGGTGGTAGTTTGCAGCATCCATTCAGGCAACACCTTTGTTGTGAAGGACCATTGTTGTTGTACACTGCTCTTTGGGTACATATCCTGTGGTAGGGCTGACATTGGGCAGTAGTGTGATTTGGCATTCCATTATTCTTGGAGTCCATGTTGGCCTCAGCCCAGGTCACCATCACATACCTTTGCTGCTGTGTGTTTTGCTTTGCAGATGATGGCTATTACCTCAGCATCTGCAGTGTCAGGGGACCAGCAGTCTGCTGGGATAGATATTTTGCATTCTGGGGGGGGGGGGGTTGCACTGCACCTGTCAGGTTGTATGTTAGCAATATGTGTGTGTGTTTGGTATGTTGTTTGTAATATCTGTGTGACTCGGAGCATATCTGTGGATGCCCAACATGGTTCCTACCATCAGTTAAGTAAGCCTTGTGATTATCCTTAGTGTCCTGTACAATTTGTATCTTCATAGGTTCATGGGTTCATACTAGGCTATCCACCCTAGGGCATTAGTAAGCCTAGCCAGAGTGTGTGTGTCTTTCGCTGCCCCTTGCTATGTGACTATTATGGCCATTTATGAATTTCTTTACTGTGCCTCTGTCTGGTCATGACA
Source organism: Protopterus annectens (assembly GCF_019279795.1). Lineage (NCBI taxonomy): Eukaryota > Metazoa > Chordata > Ceratodontiformes > Protopteridae > Protopterus > Protopterus annectens. The sequence continues at coordinate 979,182,246 of NC_056735.1, read as the reverse complement.
CAGTGAAGACCCCCAGTATACATATACGATCATCCATCCACTTGGCAATATTCCTGTTGAGGGGTGTCAGTGAGGGGCTCTGCCTAACATGGATTGGGATCCTGTTTCTGGGTGTGGGGAGCCTCTGGGTTATGTATCTGTCCCTCCAGCACATCCTATTTCATTATGTGTTGAGGCTGACATCTGTCACTCTCACAGCTCCAATGGCTTTGATTTCCTGTGTTGGAGCATGTCTATTACTCCTGTGGTGGACATGGCCTTGTACAACAGACATAGAATGCCTCTGTGTAGGCAGTCTGTGACTGCATTCAGCTGGGGTATCTACACCCAGGCAGCATATGACATATATTTCACACCCTTTATCCTCTTGGTGAGGTAACTATGAGGTATTCCGAGCCACTGCAGGTGTCACGTACGGTACATGCCATATGAGTCATTGTACTAGATTATGGGTCTGATAAGGGAACAGTACAGCGGCACAGTGACCTCTGTTGATGTAGATGTGAATCCTTTCATGATACGGTGTCCAGTATCGACAATCTTCCTAGCCACATTGGCATTGTGAGTGTCACATGACAGAGTACTGTCGACTTGTGTCCCTAGGTCCCTGTTTACTCCTTGCATACATAATGGTGTGCAACCTATGTGGTAATTTGTGTGTACCTTGTCTGGTATTTGGTGGGACATTCATACTGTCCAGTGTCTTCAGGATGTCTGGGTGGAGTTCTTGTGTGTGAGAGTGTGGTCTGTCACATGCTACAGACTGTACAGCAGTTTTGACTACACTTAGGTGCACATGGGTGGTCTCCGCTGCTTTGTGCATTGTCAGTTACCTGGCCGTATGGGTGTCTGTGCTGCATATGGATACCCCCCCCTCCTTTGATGTTTTGGTCCAGGTGTTGGGGCCATAACGCATGATATGTGGTATAACCTGGTAGTGCTGGTGTGCTATCACTAGGCTTGCAGCAGGCTTCTGAAACTGCACAGACATCAATGTTCTCCATACTGGGAAGTGCCTCAGGGGCATGCATATTGCAGTTTACATATCTGGCATTGGTCAGCATTACCCTTATGTTTCTTACCACTTATGTTTTCTAGGGTGGTGGGTAGTCTTTTTGGCCTTGCCTACATACGGCTCTATGGAGGTGGCAAAGGCCTTATCCAGTATCCAGACGCACAGGGGTAACAGGTGCAAGCCATCCCTGGAACAGCAGCATGGCTTGTCATGCTTGACATCTCAAGCAGACAGACATTAGACCCTCTTGGACTGACAGCTGTAACTGTGCCACCTGTTAAACATGATCATTCTGTGTTTGTACTGTGGCATCATTCTTGGTGAGGGTTGGATGCTGCACACGGCCAGTGTCATACCGGCCTGGAGTACATACTCAGAGAGCTCATCCATGTCTCTTTTCATGTAGCCCAGGGAGGTACATCTCAGGTCATTCACACCAGCATGGACATTGAGTGCATCATACTTCTGCTTGCTTTGGGGTGACCTGCGTACTTGTGTTATGTGGCATATTGTGGCAGCCTACAGGCAGCTTACTGTACCCTTTCCCTTGTTCAGTCTGGTGAGTGGGACAGCAGTGTGTATGCCTATAGACACCTATTACAACTGTATCAGGCATGTTGTTTCTCCTTCTGGCCTGTGACTGTTTGGCACACCAGCTTTGTGTACTATGTGTTGCTTGTGCTATGTTTGGAGGTTGTGGTTGCTTGTGATCTGCTTTGGAGGCTTCTGTTGGTGTGGTGTGTTTGTAATTAGGGCTTCCGGGAATGTTTTTGTGTGTTTATGTGTTTGGTTTACAGTTGTGGTAGGTCTATGTGGGACTGGGTTTGTGGTGTATGTGGTTACCTTCTCCTCCTGACTAGTTTTGACAGTACTGAGTTGGGGGAGCTCAGCCTCTGGTTTGGATACATGGTTGCATCTATCACATATATTTGTATTTATTGGGGGGAGTTGTGGTTGTTTGTGTACTTGGGACAGGTGTCACATTGCCTCTGGATTCACAGATTATACTTGTTGTGGCTGGCCTTAGTGGATTGTATGTGTGGACATATGTTATTGCCATACTACTGATCAGTGATTACTTCCCTTTTTATGTTTGCTCTATCATGTGGTAGCTTCCTCATTCTCTTGCATGGTTTGGTAATGGCTGGAGTCCAGCATGCCAGATGCCTGTGTGTATGGCATTGTGTCTTGTTGTTATTTGTGATTGCATACTCCAAGCATTCCTGGCTGTGTTCATGGAATTCCTGTATAACATGTTCTGCAGTGTGTCCCATATTCTGCACTTGCACAGGCCTTTCGTGGATTCCACATTGGTCTGGAGGGGTGCAACCTACACTTTACACATGTTTTTCACTGTGGTATTCTGGCCAGGGACTGGGGTCAGGATGTGTATATCCAGTGTGATTACTCTATGGTCTGGTCTTACCAGTGAAGGATACACTTCTCATCTTGCCATCCAGTACACATGTTGCTGATTATCACATCCAGTATGCTTACCCCTCTTGTGGGAGTGGTACGTTGTTCCTGGGCATTTTGGTTTATGGATTCTGGAAACTTTTCTCCAACTGTGTTGGTGCCTCAGGTGGTGCTGCAGGGCTGCCTCTGTCGGATGCGCATATTACACTTCCCTGTACATGTTTGTGAGCAGGTCATGTCATTTCAGGCATCCATGTTATTATTTGAGTGAGTCAGAGGGGGTGTCATTCCCAGGGTTCCTACTGAGCCAGTGTATGTGCTATGCGTTGCCTCTTTGCCAAGGCCAGGGCATACAGGGCATGCCTCCTTCTGCCTACTGGGGCAGGCTCAGGTTGTTCCTCCTCCGAGTCACGCTCTGCCTGTGATGGCCTTGGCAATGGTGGGGGGGCTGTTTGGCCCAGCCCTATGCTGGCCCTGCTGCAGCTGTTTTTGCAAGATCATATTATGTAGCATAGCACATACCATGACAATTTGGGTACATGTAGTTGGTGTGTACTGCAAGGCTCCACCAGATGTGTCCAGACACCGGAACCATGACTTGAGCAGCCCAAACACACGCTCTATTACATTACGTGTTTGGGCATGTGCCTCATTATGGCGTTCCTGTTCAGGTGTGTGTGCGTTTCTGATGGGTATCATCAGCCACGGCTCCAGTGCATAACCTGCATCCCCCACTAGGTGTCCATGTGGGATGTCCCCATTGGCAAATGTCTGGCACAGCTGCGTCAAATGCCAGATGTGGGAATCATGGTACCTCCCAGGGCAGCCAGCACACACATTCATTATTATGCCCTGGGCATCACACACGACCTGGCAGTTGATGGAGGGGAAGCCCTTGCGGTTAATGTAGGCCCTACCCCGCTCACCGGCTGGTGCTTTGATGCGTATGTGCGTGCAGTCTATTGCACCCACTACCTCAGGGTATTCCGCTATTTGCTGGAAGAGACGCATATTGCTGGCCAATACCTCACAGGCATTGGGGAAATATACATGATCACTGACATGTGCTGACATGGCATCCAGGAACTGGTGCAGTACCCTGGAGGCTGATGCCTGTGATATCCCCAACATATCACCAGTTGGTCTCTGGAAGGTACCTGTTGCTAGTATTCTTAGGCCAATACATACCTTGGTTTCCACTGGGATGGGTTCCCCTCTGTTGGTTCTGTGTGTGAGGCGTGGCCTGCACAGCTCCACTATTTGCTGCAGGAGGTCTCTGTCCACTCTATAGCGCTCTACTATCTCCAGCTCATGTAACCCGTGGTAGGTGACCCTGGGCCTGTACACTCTTCTCCGTCTCCTCAGTGTGGGTTGTCTGGCACCATCTGCATTGTCACCACCCTCAGCAAGTCGCCTATGTCTCATTATGACAGCTATGGCAGCCCCTAACATTTCTGCTCTGAGTGAAGATTTTTCAGTTTTCACTTCTATTAGCTTACTCCTGTCTTGCAGTGTCTCTTAAGAGAAACATCCTGCACTACTGTTTGCAGAGTTTTAAGTGCTGGGCTGGGCTACTATTCTGCCTGTGTAATTGCCTGCTTCTAATTGTTTTCACCTGCTAGCTTCAGCAGTATTCCCTGCTAGCTTCCTACTAATTCTGCTGCTTCCTTTTTCCTTTCTGTTTCCTCAGGGGGGAGCAACGTGCATACCAGCAGGAACACGTTCACAGTGGCTTACACGCACGCACACGTGCTTACACGGTTCAGAATCTACTTATTCAGGTTAAAACACGTGCACACCTGTGCAAACTGTGTTACAAGTCTGCCAACAGCCTCCTACATGCTCAGCCTGCCCTACACGTGCGCACACCAGCGCAAACAGTGTTAAACATCTACCAACACGCTCCCACATGCTCAGTCTGCCTTACACGCGCGCACACTGCCCTACTTGTGCTTCATGGCATGCACATGTGCGCATGCACGCCCAGCAAGAAACTTTAGTGTAAGTAACAGTGTACACCTTCCATTTCTTGACTTTCCCGCACTTATCTTGTGGCACTCCTCTTTCCCTGATCTGTGTCTGTCATCTGTCATGTTACACTGACCTCCAATGAACTGCATTTCTTTCTACCATTCCTCCCTATGATGTCACCTATCTCCTACTCTATTCCTCCCCCTTATGTATCTCTTACACTACTCAGACTGTGCTCATTTGCTATGTGACTGTGAGATTCAGTATCCTAACCCTCATTTACATGAGATTGCCTACTAATGCTTAGTTACATGTCTTACACTTAGCTTCCCCCCCTTAGCAACCATTACACGGTGGCCATGTTGTTTTTTGTCTGCTGGTCCTTGCATTGTCATTCCATGTATTGCATAAAACCCACATTTGTGGGTTTATAACCTTCATTTTTATGTTTTATACAGCCCAGCCTGTTTGCGCGGGGCTGCGCTGGGTTTAAACATATATATTTTTATTATTTTTGCATCGGGTTACCTTGCCAATGGCCACATATTTGGCCATTGGCATGCTGCCTGACACATATGCACCCTTTATTTGGAGCTGACATGGCTCTGTTGTGAAATTTGCAGAAACGTACTCAGTTGTCAACTGAGTACATTTCTGCAGCTAAAACGGCTCTTACACGGGCTGGTTTCTGCTTCGTGGATCACTAATATACCTCATTTGCATACATTTTGGCTGCAAGTGAGGTATTTAGCATGTCCACGCCCAGTCCGTGTAAGAGACGTTTTAGCTGGTCTCTTACACGGAGTTTAGGGCTGTTCCTGGATCGCGAGGCTTGCATGGAGTGTTACACGTCTCTTACACTCCGTGCAAACCTTCGTGAATCCTGCCCCAAGTGTAATTGAAATACTAAATATTGTAAAGGAGATAAAGATCTTTAGGAAAAGGAAAAGGAAAGGAGCAAATTACTTAGATATAAATGGAATTTGTGAGAGCAATACACATTGAATGTTGTTCAGAAGATGGAATAAGGTTTATGGGAAGGTAGGAATTGAGCAATTTATGTAATGTTGGAGTGAATTATAATTGTTAAAAACAAAATGTGCACTGCATGAAAATAAGGACAATGTTACTGTGGTTTGTTTTATTTTCTACTAATGTATGTACATGTATATCATTGTTTAAAATGTGATTTAATAAAGTTGTTAAAATAATGGAGTAGAAGACAGGAACAGAGTTTGGGATTCATAGACAAGTGCTGTGCATCTGAACAGTGTTAATTCTCAGAGAGCTCACAGAATGAAGCACTGGAGAACTAATTATAGATGTAACAGGCAGAGGATAGTGCCTGTATGCTGAGCAAGGACCACATAATAACGGAAAGGTGTAGTGATAATATGAAGAGAGGTGCTCACATCAGGGAACATCAGGAGCTACAACACTATGGATTGGTAATGTGAGTGACATCAAGGATAAGGCATTCTAGCATGTCCAAGCAGGTGGACATCACTGTGCACAATACAGAGGCATACATCTGCAGTCAACAGTACACAGCCAAAAGAGGGGCTGTACAGCACAGCTCAGCACAATGGCCAAAAACAGACCAATGTGGGCATGCACACCAAATTGGGAATCCTATTAATCATTCAAATGGATAGGAAATGGGGGTAGATAGGAAAGTAGGAAATGGGAGAATAGCAAGCGTAGTTAAACACAGAAGGTGAACTATAAAGAATAAATGGTGCAAAAAGGAATGGTATTTTTGCGGGATACAGCTCCTTTTTTTCATTTTGAAAAAGAATAGATGGGGAAGGTATCAATTGAGATGTCTAAAAGAACACAGGGTAAACAGCAAGTAGCAGGGACAGAGAAACATAAAACAGAGTTTTAGACAGAAAAGGATGGTATGCACAGAAAAGGTGGGGAGTGTACTGGAGGGATAAGTGGACAATTGATGTTGGGGATGGTTGAGCAATGAAAAAGGAACTGGGAATGACACATATGATTGGGAACACAAGGAGAAGAGAAGAGAAGAGAAGAGAAGAGAAGAGAAGAGGATTCCTTGTAAGAGTGGCTGCTAGTCTGGCCCAGGGGAGGTATCACTCTCCTGGGTGGCTGATTATATAGGACACTTTCTTATTCTGAGGCACATCTGGCAAGATCTGCCAGTCAGACCAAAAGGCACTCCATCGTGCCAGTATGGGCATCCAGCCACTGGACACTTCAGCAGTGACCACCCTCTGCATGTCCATGGTAATACTGGACACTCCTCTGTTCTACCTTCAGGACAGGAACTTTCACTTCCCCTTCACAGATGCAAAGTTAGAGGGCACCAGTGCCCCCCCAGGTCACCCCCCCCCCAAGAAGTAGACCAACTCAATAATCAGATGCAGCAACTGGTAGAGGCTGCAGTGAGTGTGGTCACTGCTCCTCCTTTTCTAGGATTAAACCTGCACAAGGATGAGACAATGGGAAAAAATCTCACATGCACATATAATAAGAACACCATTGCAGCTGAACAGTGGACTGCACCAAAACATATACACACTTCCCTCCTGGCTGGAGAGATGCTGCTGCTGCTTTCTAAAGCACCCAGTCATGTAGAGGTGAAGGTCTTCACAGCTACAAAGCAAATCTCATACAGTTAAACATATATGTACATCAGTGTTCACAAAGAAGAAAATTATATGAACCAAACAAAAAGGTTTACAGTATATCTCTGCCCCTGTCTCTATAAACTCATTCTCCCAGTGGCAGAACAGGTTGGGTGGCACTACCTCATTATCCAAGTGATGAAGTCACTATTCCCAGAAGAGATAATACTAATGGCATTGATCAACTGCTGTGCTTGCTCATACCTGGCATTAACTGTTTTCAAAAAAGGCATCATAGTGGCACAACAGATAGTCTTTAAAGTCCTGATACAGGAAGAAAATGAAAATTCTGCACTCCTTTGCATGCCATGTACACCATACATGAGTTCTGCTGTTATCCTCCCAGAAGCAGCTATAGCCAATAAGTAGGTCCACTCAAGATGCAGTATATGGCCCATGTGCATGGATACACTTTTGTGAATCATGTGTCATTCAACACAACTTTACACAATGGTGATACACATGCTGATATGTAATGCACATGTCAATAGAAGTCACATGTCACATGATTGAAAAAAGAATGTATGTCTGGATAGATGCAATAAGTCAAGAACATAAAATACCAAGGGATTACATGCCGCAAGGGTGCAGGAACATATGGGTAAATTTCCATATGTGGGGAGGTTGAAGCTGTGCATGGCAGCAAGTGCATCATTTAACCAGGTTCATGAAGGGGAGGTTACTGTCATAATTATGTGCATGTCAGAACATAGCATATATACCCATCAACTGACATGTTTTTTCCTTATGTGTAGAGGTATGGGCATGGCCATCTGAGGAAGTCAACACCTACAAAAAAAAAAGAGAATGAACTGCTCCTGCAGGCCTCCACATACATGTTGTGCATTTTTTGTGCAATGGTTCTGTAGACAAACAGTGCTGGGACCAGATTAGGCAGGGACTGGTGCAGGTTGTGAATGTTATGAGCAGCCATAATAGAACCCTGCAACATGTATAATGAAAAATTACCCATATAATACTCTCAGCAATGGAAAACTCACAGGACGTCATGGCAGACAAGACCACCACAGGATATAGAACATCAATATAGTAGCTGACATGGGTTCAGGAGATTTTGAAGTCACTTTTCTGGTGGTGGCTTGGAAGTGGGACCAGGCCTGGAAGGAACCACTCACACATGTGTCAAAAGGGAAATCACTAGCTTAGTTGTGCCCATTAATGTAGACTATAGCACATGCAACTGGATGACTAAAGAGAGAGACTGATCATGGCCCCACCTGCATATATCTCCTTCAAAGCACCCCTTGCCTGAAAGTCCAACATCATGTATATCAAAATGCATTTCAATTGTATTGTATAATATTGTTTCTATGTGTACAAGTATGCCTATCACAGGAGGATATGGTGGGATAGGCATGTATAAAGACAGCAGTTCTTCTAGAACAGGCTACTCTGAAGCACAAAATTGGCTGTGTAAAGTAACGGAGGGGGGTTGTTTGAATGAGCACACATAACATGGGGGGGGGCATCCAGATTAACAAAAAAAGGAATGAAATCAGCCAATGGAGTTGAAATGAGTAATGTTCAGGGAAGGAACTGATACAATGAGAAGGGCCTGGAAAGAAAGTACATTGGAATTAGAAAGTACAAGGCAAAACCTTGATGTCCAAGATAAAAACAAATTGGGGCAGGGAGTTTCTCTACACAGAATGTCAGCATACTAACAATGCTTTGTTTTTCTCTCTGTTTCTTTTTCTCTTTTAATTCACCCTGACACAGAATGTCTGCATGCAGACAATGCACTGTGTAGCCAGTTGTCTGAGTTTAGGATCACTATCCATGAGGGAGAAGACAAATTCCATCCCTTCCAAGAATTGTTGTGCACAATCAGTATCAAACTAAATACAGCTAAAACCCAATGTTTCAGATAACTACAATGAGCACAGCTCTAAAAAAAAACAATCTGGGACATTATACAAACTGTAAGTCCCAATAATATTTCCCGAAACCTCATACTACAATCATACCCTCTATAACGGTGGATGTCATTACTTGGAATGTATTATGTCTTATTAAAGTCTCTTTCCTTCTCTTTAATATTGCTAGAAACACTGACCCTAAAATACCCCTGCATGAATTTCTGTCCTATCTATCCTTTTACTTTAAAAATTCACTACCAAAACCATTGAGAATCACCTAACTCAAATCACCTACAGCTATAATCCACATTTCACTACCTACACCCGAAGGTAATTAATTCAAAGCCTTCACTTCTTGCTAAACCACTGTTTACATACATTCAACTTGTCTCTTTTTACTGGTGCAGTTCTTCCTAGCTTAAAGCATGCTCTCATTACCCTCTTGCCTAAGGTTTAATCTCCCAAGGCACCTTCTGACTACAGACCAATTGCAAATATTTGCACCTTAACACAATTTCTAGAAAAAATGATCAGTGAACAAATACGTGAATATATTCAGAAATGGAATCTCCTCACACTGTGGATTCCATTCAAAGTGTAGTCCTCAGACATCTATCTCTTCCCTTACCTCATATACTTATTTTAAACTGGAGAAGAGGTTACTTACTTACAGGACAATTTTTCCTGGACCTAAAAAGAGCATTTGAACTGGTTAATCATGACCTTCTATCACCTAAACTAGCTGACATAGGTTTCTCTGCTGAGTTTACAAAATGGTCTCATATTATCTATTAAACAGAAATTTTCCAATATATGGGGAGAACAACCATTATTCATCAGGTTTGTTTACAGCAGGGATACTGCAAGGATCTTCCTTGGTTCACTTCTCTTTTCACTTTATATTACCAATCTATCCTGGGATCTGTCATTCTTGAAAGTTCTCTTTTTGCAGATGAGATAGTACAAAATAAATTGACAACCAATACAAATAAATTAGTCATGATCAGTGGTACAGCAAAATTAATAACTAATTTATAGAACCTAAAGATTCACCTGCATATGTATGTCCTTACAACACACGAGAAAACATTTCTGTATTACATTAGACAACATTTTGTCCTTTCATTTTCACATCAACTCCACTATAACAAAGGTTTCTCAACAACTTAAAGTGGCTTATAAATTCTCTAACCTACTCACACCAGAAGCCTGCTGTGTCATTGCTATGAATGTTCTCCTACCTAGATTTAAATATGTGCTTCCTATAACTGTTACTCTTTCTTGACAAACTATCAGTGCCATCCAACTTGCTGCAGATAAGGGCCTTTAGGTTCATCTATCTTGCTTGTATTACTGAGCATCACTGCAATGCACTCTCATCCAGCATTCCTACTTGCTAAAATCCCCTACCTTTAAAATTCTGAATGATAGCTATTGCCCAGCTTTGGCAAACTATTAGTTTATGACTCATCCCACACATTAAGAAATTATTATACTCTCAAGTTAGTTAGACGTAAATTTACCTTAGCTATTTGCAAAAGATCTTTCCTAAAATTTGTTGCTGCTTCATGGAATTCTCCTTCAGTCAACATTATGAAATTGTAGGATTTCTCACTTTTCAAAAAGAGCTTGAAGGTGCATCTACAGAATAAAACTAAATTTATTTGCTTTAAGGATGCTGGTTAGTTAACCAAGTCTTTATAACAATATTCATTATTAATAACTACATTTATTACTCACACTGCTTTTGCTGCACTATATTTAATGGATTTTGATGATTCATATATTTCTTCTTCTGTAAATCTATCAGTGTATTTTGCTCTGCTTATAATATAAACTCTATGTATGTTTTGTTTGCCAATAGGCCTAGGTGGTGGCTGAGAAGGGTCCTGTTCCAGCCCACCAACCTGGCAAACCAACTTTAAATAAATAAATAAATATTGTTTGAGCCCATGCCTGCCAAATCCAGGAATGTAGGATGGCTATTTAAAAGACCAAAAGTGGCTGAGAAGTGAACTAAATTTTTTAGTTCTATGGATTAGTCCCACTAGGCTAGTAGAATCGTTTCAGGGAAGACCTAAGGTGGTATTTATACTACTCAGGGAAATTTGGCCAGGGCATTGGGGAACACCCCCTACTCTTTTTGATAGGTACAGTGGGATCTAATGAAATCTTAAATATGGAAACTTCAGGTGATAGAGTTCTGCTGCTACCCAAAAGAGGTAAGAGAATGAGCTTCCATCAAGAGAAGGACATTCGCCCATTAAGGGTTGCTGAAAACTTATTACATATGGATATACAGACTAGAGGCTCTGCTATGATTCTCATATATATATATATATATATATATATATGTGTGTGTGTGTGTGTGTGTGTGTAAAACAATATAGATAGATGCACAAACACACATTTATATGTGTGTGTTTGTGTGTGTGTGTGTGTGTGTGTATGTATGTATATATATATATATATATATATATATATATATATATATGAAGATGTAGATGTAGATAGATATAGATATAGATGCATTGGTTTAGGTATAAGGCAAAGCATGACATGTTGGTTACATCTATAGAACTCATGAGAAACGCATATGAAATCTGATACTAGATGGGAATAACTGTTGGAGAGGTTGAATTGAATACGTTCTATAAGGTTTTATATGTAAATGTTTTGATTAACTATCCTCAATAAATCATCTTATGGCATGACTACGCACCCATTAACATGTAAGAAAACAAAGCATAGTAACAGTTTTCATTATTTTCATGCAAAATAAATAAATGTTTTCTTTTTTAAATTGTTCATTCACTCTGACATTACATAAACTTTGCATTTCTCACCACTCCTCCTCCTGAACATTATTCTACATGTACTATTCCCACAAGTTCAATTTATTTCTATGTAAATTATTTCTTTCATTTTCTAAAGATCCCACTTTCAGTTTGTTTGTCTCCTTTCCTATATTTAACACTTTATTTACAGTTGGTTTACATTTTAACTTCCATTTTCCAATAACTGATTTTTTGCAGCTGTCAGCAATAAAAATAGTAAGGCCTTAACATGTTTAGACAATTCATATACTAAATCCCACTTCAAAAGTATAATTTCCTTTGTTAAGACCATTTTCTCTACTAACATTTCTTACAAAGTACCTATAACGGAATTTTTAAAATCTGCCAACTCATTACAGCTCCCAAAAATATGTTGCCAGTTACCATTGTTTAAACTTTCATTACATGTATTATTTGCACTCAGTTTCTGAATGCACTTGTAATTTTTAGCGTGTTTATGATTATAGGGCATGCTTTCTGAAATAGAAGGGCTAGAAGGAGCATCTAAGGCCTGAAAGGGGATGTAACACCTTTTGTTTGCAGAGGATTGTTGCCCTGGTTGTGGGGTCAGGGGTGATTAGTAAATTCTAGCTTTTACATTTCTAGCTAATAAAACTGCCTTGGATTTAGGTATGTCGTATTTTGAGTGGTGGGTGTGCATTATAGAGGGCACACTATAAATGCATTTTAAGAAATTTCGGTGGTAGTATAAAACTGTTATCACATCAAGCCGTGCAAGTGGAGACCCTTATGCCTTGTGATAATTTAAGGGGTAATCTGAAATTCAGAAGGACAAGATCAGTCTGGGTGGATAGGCAAGAGGTAGTTGACAGCAGGGCTGGTAGGAAGTTGTGTGCGTGTGTGTGTGTGTGTGTGTGTGTGTGTGTGTGTGTGTGTGTGTGTGTGTGTGTGTGTGAGGGCTAGAAGTGTTTAAATTGAAGATTACTGGTGTAGGAGAGAAGATTATCAGGCGCAATTCCACTTCACAAGTTAGGTGGTTCTATTTATGGCTAGTGTTAGGTGACACTTGAGGTTCTTACAAGCCTATGGAGAAGTACTGGCCCCCACAGGACAACAAAATACTCATGGATACCCTTCAAGGGGGGCTGTCTGTGACATAGGAGTGAGAAAGAGGGAAGGGAGGAAATGGGAAGTTCGAGGGCAAATGAAGGAAGGCAGTGGTGACAATAATGTGAAGGAGTTAAGTAACCTGCTTAAAAGGGAATGAGTATTATAGAGAATAAATGGAAGTTCAGGTGAAGATTGTGTGTTTATAGGAACCAGACTGCCTTTAAGAAAGAAGATAAAATAATGAAGAGGGAGATAGGGTTGGTGAAGCTGGACTTTGAAAAGGAAGGAGAGAAGTGTAAGCTGGCAGTCATTTTAAGTAAGGAACTGCAATCATCTGTAGGATAGGTGAGTAGAAGACAAACTGGTGGGTATTGAGGATGTGCTGAATGAAAGATGTTGTAAGGTTCATTTCACAGGCCAGTTGAGGGTGATAGAAAGGTTCTAGATGATATCGCTTGCACACTGGAGGAATGTTCAGATAATTATCAGAGGTGTTTTCAGTATTATTTTGGAAGTTAGTTGATATGGTTTGGTAGAGTTTCACAAGGAGTATCAGAAGGAATTGATTTGACATAAGAGGACACTGAAGGGTGGATGCATAGATAGACAGAGAGAGACAGAAATACAAAGGCAAGAAATGGGGTTCCCTTTCACAAAAGATTTGTTCTGCCTGTCTATTAGATGTGACTTATTTTTGGTAGATGGACTAGGATTACATAAGTCTATTGATAGCAGTACCAGAAAATGCAGCGAAACCAAAGCAAATGTGCTAGAACAATTCAAAGCAACAATAGAGTTTTCTCTTTTCTCCACTGTTATACAACTTTGGACTTGGAATATATAAGTCTGGGGAAGTGGGAGTTGTCCCATTTCTTGAGGAGTGCAGTAAGCTTGCTTCCCTGAAATAAAAGAAAGAAAAAAAATATTCTTGTAATGTTCACAGAAAGTTGTTTCAGCAAATTTTTTCACAAAATTTACTTCCCTGGAAAGTGAGTTTAATCGATCAACGTGGGTGAAAGATTTAAAGAAATGTATCTGCCAAATAATGAACATGTAGAATTAAAGTGGGTGGACAAGCGTAAGGTGGCAGGACAATAGGGATATAACCTTTGTAAGTTTAGAGGGCTGGACATGGTGAGATTGATAAAATGTAAGATGTCAGAGCTGATTGTCATGGAACTTGGACGGATTTACTCTGGGTTGGTGAAAATGGGCTTAAAAATGCACACAGAGAAAGATCATGGGACAGGTGAGTATGATGTGAAGGAGAGAGAGGGAGGGAAGAAAAAAATAAGAATGGAAGAGGATCTTAAAAAACAAAGCGCTAGATGAAGGCGGGAAAGTATGGCTATCAGTTTAAATAAGAGAGTGTAGACTAACAATTGTAGAAATATACAGACCAGCAACATTAGCAAGATATGATATGATCTCAATGAACTGCTAATTTGCATCTACTCACCTTAGAAAAGTTATAGAATAATTTTAGGTGACCTAAATCTCCCTGGAATGAGACTGGGATAATAGATTGTACACTTTAAATTAAAAAAAATAGAAGTTTTCTTTTAGAAAATAACACAGATTACAGAAAGAAGTCAAACATTTTGGAAAGTATACTCTCTCTCTCTCTCTCTCTCTATATATATATATATATATATATATATATATATTGTCAAAGGAAAAAACTTCAAATACCAATACACGTAAGGTTCAGTTAAGGCACATTTAATAACTTGCAGCAAGGAGACAAAAACATGCAAATACAAGATTTTGCCTAACTACTAACAGGAAGTATGCTATTCTTATACTGTTTTACAAGACATGGCCTTCTATAGCTGACGTAATGAAACACAACTTTCAGTATTGTTCTACAGCAGATGTTCCTCAGATTTTCTGCTGACATGACTAGATTTGTGAGAAACTTTTTGAGAAAAACAACCTGGACTTGGTGGGCACTTACCCATTACAAGCTTCTATTGCATAGTTCTAATGCATGTGTTACATTTCAAGGTACTTTTCTAGCTCAGACACAAGCAAATGCTGATTGCAGTTCATATTTTCAAGCAGTCTTTGTTCTAATTATCTATAGCTTCTGCAGCTGTGTATTTTCTCACAGCACAAGCAAAACTCCTTGTCTAAGTTTCATAACATTTATACAAGTGGTATTGTTCTATTCATTTTTTTCCTGACACAAGCAGAAATCATCTGCTTCTCAGTAAATTTCCAAGGCATAAGCAAAGATTTTAGCTGCGCATATTTCATGACAATACAAGGTCAGAAAGCTTCTGCAATTTGTACAGATTTATGCAGTGTAAAATAGAATAAATGTGTTAACCCTTTTCAAGCTCTAAATGCACTAAGCACATTACTAATACATATATTAATACATATTTTTCTGACATTTCCCCCCTTTTAATACTTTTATTCTACTTTCAAAATAAGCATAAACAGTTTGTTTTCTTCTCCTAACCTCTTCCACTTAGGATTTGCAGTTAAGAGAGTCATTCAGTTTAAACTTATGAAAGCATTTTCAATCTTTTAACAGTTCTTCAAACTCAGTACTTTGATGCCACAACAAACACATACGCCCAGTAGGAGCATTCCTACACAAATGGCAATCAGGATGTTCATTAGGATGGTACCCCACCCCCCAAACCATTTCTGGAAAAAGTCCATCAGTGAGTTTGGGCCTGGTTTGGTCATGGCCGACACTTGCTGAATTACCTCAAGATGATTGTCTATCTTGTGTTTATGGTCAGGAATATACGAACAGCACTCTTCCTGTATTAAAGCACAAGCACCACCTCTTGCCGCTAGGGTGAAGTCGAGAGCCATGTGGTTTTGAAGCACTACAGTTCTCATGGCATTCAGTTCATCAGTCATCAATGCGAGAGCGGAAAAAGTTGCATTGCTCATTACTTCAAGAAGTTTAGACAGTTTTCTCAGCTCCCAGATCGATTTCACTGCTCCATATGCTGGTAATATGCCTGCCCACAATATAACACTATCACTCAAGTCCATATGTGTCAGTCCATTGCCTATAGAGTGATGGCTTTTCCAACGCGCATCGATTTGTCCCACTGGATTTACAGGTTTCTTGACGACCTCTCGGACATTTTGAATTTTTCCTCGAGGCAAAATTGCAGTGTGTCATATGGCCGGAACCAGGTAACCAAAAAACAACTGCCGGACCAATTCTCAGGTAACCATTTGTATGTCTTTCTGCCACACACAAAATAACAGTCCTCTACTTTAGTAGTAACCTTACTGTGAATATACACTTGCCCTGCATGAAACATTTTTCTATCAATTATAGACAGTTGTTTATAAAGAACAGAATTATGTTTTACTTCATCAAGTGTTTTGTGCATCAATCCAAGAAATGAATCATAGTTTGTATTACAATAAAAATATGCATTGTTACCTTTAGTGTAACATTTATAAGGAACAGTCACATTGCAATTGCTCCAACCCACCTGAACAGTATAATTTTTATAAAAACACACAGTTCCCTTTTGTGGAACAGACAAGTGCAATGCTATTTTATCTTGTGATGTAATGGTTGAGGTATCATAAATCAAGTTTTCCCAGGTCTCAATTACCCCTAGGGGGACCGTAGTCATTAATAACCCCCTGTATGCTGTCAGAAAAGCTGTGCAAATCCAGCAATTTGAAACATTGAAAGTCTCAGCATACACATATTTAATTGCCTGGTAAGTGTTAAAGTTTGGATGCCAGTCTATGAGTAACGCTTCACGTTTATTCATTTCAGTCTGTGTGGCTGGGAAAAGGAAAGGCCACAGTAAAAAGATTATTGTCACTAGTACAGTTAACAGGATGATTATGCAATACTTCTGAGGAAAGGGTTGTTCTGCATTCCTGTTTCTTCTGGACTCTATCATTTTTACTCTTGGCATGTGACAAGATTTTTGTCCAGTTCAAAGTTTTTAACTAATTTGCAGTGCGTCAGGTGGATCCAGGAGGCGTGCTCTGCTATCTTGACTGCAGTGGATGTCGACAGAAGCACTTGATATGGACCTTCCCACTTTGGTGATGCCAGATTCTTTTTCTTTATTGTCTTCACCCAGATCCAGGTACCTGGGACCACTGCCACTTCTGACGGTCTGGTTTGTTCTTTATCTGAAACAGAATTTGACTGCAACAGATGTTTAGAATTTAACAGATTTCTCATGTACTCTGTGAGTGTACAGTCGGCTTCCTGGTCCGCGGGCATGAGAGGTTTCCACTGAGGTATATAATAAGCCCTTCCAAATAGTTTTTCAAAAGGAGTCAATCCTTTTGCATTCGGAACAGTTCTCATGCTCAACAGTGCCAGGGGCAGACAGTACAACCAATTCCTCTGTGTTTCTACTATTAACTTTCTTAGCTTACTCTTTAAAATCCCATTATGCCTCTCTGCTAGCCCTGCAGATTGTGGGTGATATGCACAATGATTTTTTTAAAGAAATACCAAAATGTTTACTTAACTGTTGTATGGTCTGGTTTAAGAAATGTGTGCCGTTGTCACTGTAGATCCTTTCCAGAATGCAGAATCTAGGAATGATTTCTTTAACGAGAATTTTCTCCATGGTTGCCGCATCTAGATTTTTAGTCAGAAAGGCTTCCACCCATATGGAAAACATATCTACAATGACAAGACAATACTTCTTATTTTCACATTTGTTCAATTCTATAAAATCCATACAGATAGTATGAAACAGATACGGTGATGTAGGGAAACTCCCTTGCTTGGGCTTTAACGCCCCTTGTGCATGATGTTTATTACAAACGTGACACATCGATCAAAATTTTTTAGAGTAGTTTAAGAATCCGTATGTCGTGAACACTTGGTTCACCAGCTGTACCATGCCCCCTTTGAGACATGGCACTGCCCATAGCTCAACAAAGCTGCATATCTAAACAAATTATAATCTAAAATAAACTGTGCATGATTGATTGGTTTGCCAGTAGATGTTATCATTCCTCGATTTTTCCACTGTTGTGCAAAGGCATGTACAGTAGAAAAAGCGTACTGACTGTCAGTAAAAATGTTCACACATTTACCCTTTGCTAAGGTACATGCCCGTGTCAAGGCAATCAATTCTGCTGCATGTGCAGATAAATTGTGTGGTAAAGATGTCGCTTCTATAATGTCAGTATCAGAAACTACTGCATATCCTACTAGGTTCTGTCCTGCAGGACCCCTTTTGCATGAGCCATCCACGTAGTATGTCACTTTGGCATCATCCAAGGGGACATCCATGAGATCTTTTCTAGGCAGTGTCTTTTGCTCAATCACCTGCAGGCAACTGTGTGGTGTGCCATCTACAGGGGTTGGGAGCAAGGTAGAAGGGTTCAAAATCATACATCATTCAATTGTCATATGAGGTTGGCTCAACAATATAGTCATACAGGAAAGATGCCTAGCAGGGGAAAGATATGCTACCTTCTCTTGCAGTAAAATAATTGTGACTGCATGAGGCACTCTCAATGTGAGAGGGTGAAACAAAACTACTGAGGCTGAAGCCTGTACTGCCATTGCAGTTGCAACTACTGCTTGTACACATTGAGGTAAAGACCATGCCACTGGGTCCAGTTGTGATGAATAATAAGTAATAGGGCATTGCTTGTCCCCATGCTGCTGTGTTAACACTGATGTCATATAACCTTGCTTACAATCTACAGTTTGGAAAAAATGTTTATGATAGTTTGGTAATCCCAAATCTAATGAGGACGCTATTAACTGTTTCAGTTTGCAGAAAGCAGATTCTGCTTCTGGTGTCCATTGTAACAAATCCTGTGCTGCCATAGGCTTTTTATAAATCAGGTTAGTCAGAGGTGCAGATTCCAAGGCATAGTTTGGAATCCAGCTCCGACAAAAATTAGTTGTACCCAGGAAGGACATCATTTCCTTCTTGGTAGTGGGTTTTGGTGCTTGTAAAATCGCTATTTTTCTGCCCTCATCTAATGTCCTACCCTCCTTGGATATTACATATCCTAAGTATTTAACTTGTTTTTTCCAAAGCTGCAGTTTATTTTTGTTTACTTTATGTCCTTCAGTGGCTAAAAATTGTAACAGTGCTATTGTATCTTCTTTACAATCTTGCTGGGTGGGGCCGCCAGCAGGATATCATCAACATAAAGTAAAATCTGACTACCTCTCGGTGGGGTAAATCCCGCCAAGTTGCTTGCCATTTCTTGTGAGAATATTGTCGGACTTTCACAATATCCCTGTGGTAGTCGCGTATATGTATACCTTTTCCCCTGAAATGTGAATGCAAACCAATACTGGCTGTCAGGGTGTATCGGTATAGAGAAGAACGCATTGCTGATATCTACCCCAGAAAAATATTTCTGTTGAGGTTTTAAATCATTCAACAGGGTGTGTGCGTCTGGCACCGTAGGTGCCCTTGGTATTACTGCATCTTTTACAGCTTGTAAATCTTGGACCATATGCCATTGTCCATTTGCTTTCTTAACAGGAAATAAGGGTATGTTACATGGTGAATAAGGAGATTCCACCAGCACTCCTTCCTTAAGTAAAGCTGCTATAATAGGTTTGATTCCTACCTCTGCATCTTTTCTTAAGGGATACTGTCTTTTCTGTGGTCTAAATGCTGACTTTAACGTAATAGTAACTGGCCCCACTGTACGAATAAGTCCTACATCTGACTTTCCTGTTGACCGAAGAGTTTCTGGTATATTCTGTAAGGCATTCTCTTCCTCCTTCAATAGGAGTGCTAATCAGCTGTCCTTGCTAGACTGCAAGTGTACAGCTGGGTGGGTCTGAGTTATCCAATTCAACTTCTGCATTTGTATTCCCTGTTCTGACAGTTCTAACTCTGTCTGTTTTTCCCATCTCGTGACTTTTTCTCCTAAGTCTACCCATTTTACATTCTTGTCCTTAGTTAAGCTAACATGTGGTAATCGATTAGATTTATAAAGTGCAAATAATTCCTGGGGCAATGAACAGCTGGCTACACTGTTCCCTTCTGTGTCCTAGTACAGATTACATAATATCAATCTGTTTGCACAATTTCTAAACAATTCTTGCTCATATTCCTTATCAGGTCCTGGTGTGTTACAATAATACAGAGTACAGTGCAACAAATGCTGTTTATCAATGTCAAGGGAGGGGAACCTGCTGATGGCTATGTTCATCAACTCTTCGGTTACTGCCCCTGTACCAGTCGTAACCAAGTCCTGGCTGTACCAATAAAACATTTCACCCTCCGATTGCACTGCAAAGGTATCAATTTGTTGCTGTGCTTCCATACCCTGCATAGTCGGAACTACTGCTATGCTAAATAGCTGCATAAGGTCTCTACCCAAGAGATTTACTGGGCATTTTGCAGAAACAACAAATTTGCTTTTCTGGGTCAATCCTGAAACAGGATCAGTTATTGTAATATTATGGGAGAGGGGCTCCCGATACAGCTGTCCATTAGCTGCTTTCACTAATATGTAATCAGATGACTCTGAATTCTCTGGCAGTTTGGAGGGATGTATCAGGGTCCGTGATGCCCATGAGTCACACAAGAATCTGACTTCCCTCCCTTCTACCAGGAGTGTAACTTCTGGTTTCATGTCTGCTAAATAGAGCTCTAAGCTCAATAAAGCTAAATCCAATATTTCATTTTCTTCACTATCCGTAACTTCCTGCACTTCCTCTATTTCTTCTGTCACATTCTCTACTCCCTCTATCACATTTTCATTTGTCATATCTCTGCTATCCCCCTCTAGTGATTCCTGACCATCATATAGTCAGTCCTCACCCTCCTTGTCTTCCGTGGTTGTCTTCTTGTTTTGCTTGCAATCCCTTGCCAAGTGTCCCTTTTTACCGCATTTAAAACATTCACCCCTTTTCTTTCAACCTTCAAAGTCCTCTGACCACTGATCAGATTGTTTGTTTCCCTGGGCATTTCTCTTGCCCTTTTTCCCAGACAGTACTACATAAACTTCTGCCCCATCTTCTACAGAAAATACTTGGGTTTTCTTTTTCTTTTTGCTATTAAAATGCCTTTCGGCATGCCTAGCATATTCAAGTAATGACTGTAATCTGCTTGTACGATGATCTACCATGTGCTTTGTAATAAAACTGCTTATGGGTGCAATACTGCCTTTCAAAATGCATTCTTTAACTGCTGCTTATATGGGGAATCTTGTGTCTGATCTTCAGGAACCTGCATTCCACAATGGTTATTAAAACATTCTAACAGTCTGGCATAATATCTGTCAACAGTTTCGCCTTCTTGTTGGATGCATTGATTAATGCAAGTCCAGTCTGCCCTAGGCTTCCATTTCTGAGAGATACGGTCTGTAAGACCTTTCACTCTGTTGTCTAGCTCTGCGCTGCTATGTGGGAGGGGCCTGTGTGCAGCGTTACGGGGATTCCAGTCGCCACTAATCATGTGCCAATCTGGTCACACAATTTCTCTGACTACTTTTTCTACCTCTTCTCTGTTTAAATTATAACTTAGTAAAAAATACGATCCAAGGCAGCGAAAAGCCAGAGATAGTCTCCAAAAAACATTTATTTAAACACAGAACAAAAACTTCATCCAAATCCTTCTCAAGCGCTTTCGCTCAGTACAATACTGAACTTTATCAAGATAATAGTGTAGGACAAAATTATCTTATTTAAATGCATCCATTGAGATCATGTGATTCCTTAATTAAACTTAATCAAATTTAATTAATTGCTAGCTAGTTTAAAAATAAACAGCACAATGTTATATAAAATATAAAATACATAAAATCCCAATAAATACATTTTCTAAAATATCATTTAAAAATCACAAAATGTTTGTGAGTGAATAAATAAATAATATTATGTGTGTTATTTCATAAAACCATTTTCATAGTTATTGATTGTTGTGTCACTGTTAGTGTGCAAAAAACATAGGAAATATAATAAAATACAACAATAAACAATAAAAATAATAAAAATAATAATCTAACATTAAACATTCAAGTGTTACTACATTGATTATATTCTCTATACACTGAATAAATAATGAAATATAAATAAGTTGATGTAAATAGTAATGCTGATGATCTCTTATTAAATATTACATATTATAACTTAGCCCTTCTTAATTTTAAAACACTGCTTAAATTCATATAGTCATTTAATCCTGGCCATTTAGCAGCATCTAATCTTAGCTGCCATATAAGCTCCCTATATTCCAATTTGGTCTCCCAGTCACCCCCTCTCCTGTCGGGTATTATCTGGTCTAAAACAATAAACTTAATTTCCATATCTGGGCAAGACAACAAATACTTGTAAAAAGCATTAGTCTCTTTTTTCTTAGAGATATCGTAAAAGTGTTCATAAATTCTTCTCCTTAGGGTCCTTTCTGTTTTCCCTATATAGAAACTTTGACATTTTGTGCAAAAGCCTAAATATACAACATATTTTGCATTGCAATTAAAATATCCATTGGACCGGAATAGATATTTTCTAGATGGAATATATATGCTATGATCATTCAAAATGGTAGGGCATTGTTTGCATGTTCCACATTTATAAGTTCCTTTCTTAGATCTACTACCAATGGTATCCACCATTTCTTTTCTCTCAAATAGTTATTTCGTGTTAGTGTCCCTGCGGCTAACAAATTTAGGATTTTTTGGGACCTTTGTTAATAGTTCTTCATGCAATGTAAGAACTGGCCAGTACCTTAATATTGTTTCCTCTATTAAATTAGAGTTGTTAGAGAATGTGTGTATGTAGCTAGTTTGATCTAATTCCTGGGTATTCTTATGCAAGTTACCCACTTGCGGTGTCATACACCCTAAAAGTGGTGGGTATTTTTCTTCCCTACGTGTAGAAATTTCAATGACCAAGTTGTTAACTAGTTTGGCCAGGTAACCCTTTTCACAGAATCTCTCTTCCAAAAAGCTTACCTCATTTAAAAAGTATTCCGCAGTACTGCACATTCTAGAAGCACAGATTAATTGCCCTTTAATAATTCCTTTCTTTTGGTAGAAAGGGTGACTACTACCAAAATGCAGATAGGAATTAGAATATGTAGGCTTCCTGTATACTCTTGAAGCAAACTTGCCACTGGTGACATCTTTAATTATAGTTACATCCAAATAGTTCAAACTAATATTACTGACTGAGTGTGTGAAAGTCAGAAAGGAAGTAGTGGAATTAATGTAACTAACAAATTTCTGAAAATCCACTTCTGTTCCATGCCATAACAAACATATATCATCCAGGTACCTAACATAGTGTTTAATATATTTCACCCAGTCTGTACCAAATATAAGAGTCTGTTCCCATTTATGTAATACAATGTTCGCATATAAAGAGGCGCAAGAAGCTCCCATTGCAACTCCCAGTTTTTGTTTGTAAACTTCACCATTAAAACAAATGAAGTTGTTGCTTAACACAATTTCCATAAATTCAACTAGTAGGTTCACAACATTAGCCTCAAGATTGGCTTCTTTAACCAAAATCTCATTGAACCAATCAAGACCTATTAAATGTGGTATACTGGGAAATAATTGTACTATGTCAATAGTTACCATTAAAGATCCGGGTGGTACAAGTGAGGTCCTATACCTTTCAAAAAGTCCCAAGAATCTTTGCATATGTAATTTAAAGATGTAACAAACTGTTGGACATAGTCAATAAATTTCCCTAAGGGTTCTGTAATGCTTCCTTCACCAGAGACTATTGGTCTGAATTTGAAAGGGTCCAGCCCTTTATGGGTTTTTGGGATGCCAAAGATTACTGGAATTCTTGGTTTAGCTACAAATAAATAATTATATAGCTTTTCGTTAATAGCTCCTTGTAAAAGGTGGTCCATTAGTAGATAGTTGATTTTAGAATATGCTATATGTAGCTCATTTCTTTATATTAGGTTGTAGTGCTCAGCATCCTGTAGCATGTTATAAATGTATGTGTCATAGTCCATGTTGTACATCAAAACTAAACCCCCTCCTTTATCCGGTTTCATTACTCTGCACCCTTCTTCTTTTAAAAGCTTGATTATGTGTGTTTCATTCAAACTTAAATTCTGGGGACCTGTAGCAGATTTTCTATTATCAATGGCCCTTAAATCTCTTTCTACCAATTCTTCAAAAACCTTAATGGAGGGGTGTGTGGGAGGGGACAGGAGAGGGGGTGACTGGGAGACCAAATCGGAATATAGGGAGCTTATATGGCAGCTAAGATTAGATGCTGCTAAATGGCCAGGATTAAATGACTATATGAATTTAAGCAGTGTTTTAAAATTAAGAAGGGCTAAGTTATAATATGTAATATTTAATAAGAGATCATCAGCATTATTATTTACATCAACTTATTTATATTTCATTATTTATTCTGTGTATAGAGAATATAATCAATGTAGTAACACTTGAATGTTTAATGTTAGATTATTATTTTTATTATTTTTGTTTATTGTTGTATTTTATTATATTTCCTATGTTTTTTGCACACTAACAGTGACACAACAATCAATAACTATGAAAATGGTTTTATGAAATAACACACATAATATTATTTATTTATTCACTCACAAACATTTTGTGATTTTTAAATGATATTTTAGAAAATGTATTTATTGGGATTTTATGTATTTTATATTTTATATAACATTGTGCTGTTTATTTTTAAACTAGCTAGCAATTAATTAAATTTGATTAAGTTTAATTAAGGAATCACATGATCTCAATGGATGCATTTAAATAAGATAATTTTGTCCTACACTGTTATCTTGATAAAGCTCAGTATTGTACTGAGCGAAAGCGCTTGAGAAGGATTTGGACGAAGTTTTTGTTCTGTGTTTAAATAAACATTTTTTGGAGACTACCTCTGGCTTTTCGCTGCCTTGGATCGTATTTTTTACTTGGTTTTGGCTCTGAGCTTTTCATTTTTTCTAAATTATAACTTAGCCTCATTCCTTGCAAATCTTCTAAGAACTTTCTGAAATTAACTTTTGGATGGGGAATTCCCTCAGTGGCTTTCCAGATGTCTTCCGGAGTCCAGGGTCTATACACTAGAATAGTTGGGTCCTGACCTTCTTGCTCTGCCTGAGGATTAGGCACTTCTATAAGTGGGCATATTTCTTCTTCACTCATAGATCGTGAATTCCTACCCATTTGATATAGCTCAATGTCCCCTTTTGAATTACCTGCCCGTGTTCGAGACCTGGTCTCGACAGGATCTCTAATAAACAGTTTCGCTTTTGTAGTATCTCTATTTAAAGTGACAGCAGGATATCGCTGGGGTGGACTAACTTGTTCACTTGCTTCATATTCTGGTAAGGGAGGTGGAGGGGCTGATGCTATTACTAAGTTATTGTCCTCCTTATCTAAAAACATTGCTTTTGAATTATTATTCTTTAGTTCCCTACGGTTTACTTCCTCAATCCACCTGTGTGCCTGAGGAATTCCTAATTGACGTTGCTTTTTTACCCAACCTTTAGAATCAGTTTTAAGCTGTTTGACAAGTTTGATAAGCGAGGATTTTTCTAATTTACTGTCAAATTCATACTTATTAACCCATTTTGAATAGTATTTAATATTATCAGCATGCTGTGACTGCATGTATTTCGTGTCTTTGGTTAACGGTGGAGTTTGGGGTCTTTTTGTGCAATTATTACCCATTTTGTTCTACCCTTTTAATCGTTACATAACTCCTTATTTTTAACGTGGTACCACAGATTTTGTTATAGTCTCTTCAGAATGACTGCCTACCTGCTCTGTTTACCCTGATCTATGACAAGACAGTAATCTTTTTGTCCCTGACTTGTAAAAACAAAGTCTCAACAAAACAATACAAATCTAGTCCCTGATCTAAAACAGAAAAAAAAAGGTAGATTCACCTTACCTGAGCCTTCGTGATTGATCACCTGGTTCATGTAAACCTGTCCAGTTGCAGATCAGAAAGTAGCTGGCCTCTTTTGTACAACAATTCAGTCGGAGGGCTTTTCAAATAAGAAGAACCGATGTGGTTTCTTCCCCGTACGGTTTCAAGCCACCTGGCCTGTCTGATCCGAGGCGAAGTGAGGTCCAAAGGACCAATCTGTCAAAGGAAAAAACTTCAAAGACCAATACACGTAAGGTTCAGTTAAGGCACATTTAATAACTTGCAGCAAGGAGACAAAAACATGCAAATACAAGATTTTGCCTAACTACTAACAGGAAGTATGCTATTCTTATACTGTTTTACAAGACATGGCCTTTTATAGCTTACGTAATCAAACACAACTTTCAGTACTGTTCTACAGAAGATGTTATTCAGATTTTCTGCTGACATGACAAGATTTGTGAGAAACTTGTTGAGAAAAACAACCTGGCCTTGGTGGGCACTAACCCGTTACAAGCTTCTATTGTATAGTTCTAATGCATGTGTTACATTTCAAGGTACTTTTCTAGCTCAGACACAAGCAAATGCTGATTGCAGTTCATATTTTCAAGCAGTCTTTGTTCTAATTATCTATAGCTTCTGCAGGTGTGTATTTTCTCACAGCACAAGCGGAACTCCTTGTCTAAGTTTCATAACATTTATACAAGTGGTATTGTTCTATTCATTATTTTCCTGACACAAGCAGAAATCATCTGCTTCTCAGTAAATTTCCAAGGCATAAGCAAAGATTTTAGCTGTGCATATTTCATGACAATACAAGGTCAGAAAGCTTCTGCAATTTGTACAGATTTATGCAGTGTAAAATATAATAAATGTGTTAACCCTTTTCAAGCTCTAAATGCACTAAGCACATTACTAATACATATATTAATACATATTTTTCTGACATATATATATATATATATATATATATATATATATATATATATATATATATAGGGCCTATATTATATATTTGAACTTTCAAAATTTTGAATACCATATGTTCGACAACATATGATCGAAGTTCGAATCTATAATAAAACAAACAAACCAAAAAACTTACCTTAACGGTGCAGGCAGGAGGGCAAGCCCCCATGCACCCCCCACAGCCCCCTACTTGAATATACCAACTCCGAGATCGCATTTCAGTGCAGAAAAGGGAAATTCTCCCATTCTGCACTGAACAGCGGCGTTACATTTAACCTTCAAACTCTTGAAACGTCAATCATATGATGTCGACCATATGACATTCGACATTTCAAGTTTCAAGTGTTCGGACTTCTAATAGGAACCCTATATATATATATATATATATATATATATATATATATATATATGTGTGTGTGTGTGTGTGTGTGTGTGTGTGTGTGTGCGTGTGTGTATCTTGGTACCTTCTTATCAGCTACTCCTACCTTTGTGTAATCTTGATCATGCCATAATATTTACCAATTTGGAACTTGCTGATAAAAAATAAAGGGATCAACATAACTAAATACAGAGAGATGAATATTTGCAAAAACACATTGGGAGGAGATTTTTAAAGATAAGGGTATTGAAGGAATGTGTAATTACTTATAAATTTGCATCAACAAATCTAGATTTTAAGAAATTAATCAGATGCAAGAAAAAAAGATCTGTACACTCATGCTGAAATATAAGAAAAATGATTTAATTAAATCAGAAAACAGAAAAATGGAAAGTGGAGGGTCAGTAAGAACCATTTGTTAAAAACACAACTGAACATACTTGATGAAAAGAATAATAATGGGTTGCTGCTGAAAAAGATAAGTTTGAGGAAAATTTGATAGTGACAAAGATAATAAGGTCTTTTACAAATACATTCATAATTCTAGACATAACACTCCACAATCAGAATATCTTGTTAAAGATGGCAAAGTATTTAGTCAAACTTTTTACTGATTTCCAAACATGGAGGGATTCATGTTTCACTGTTACAAATTATTATGCCACTTCATATCTCTCTAAATTAAATATATTATAATTAAATATAGGAAAGTCACCTGGTTGGATGAAATATCAAACAAAGATCTAGGCATTTATGACAATATGAGGTATTGCCAGCTATGATAGGAGAAGTAAAGCAGTGGATGTGTAACATATGCCAGCATAGCTAGCTGAAGTTTTGTAAAGAATTATATGTAATTTGTATATCAAACTGATTGGTACAGGAGCTTGAGTTGAAAATGTATTTGTAAAGTTGCTTGTATTAAAAATGTACCAACGGTGGGTCCTGCTGGACAGAAAAAGAAGTTTTCATGTATGTCAGACTGTATGGTAACTATTGAAATGAATACATTGTAACAGAGGATGCTGGAAGAGAAGAGGTTAATCTCAGCACTAGGTAACTTTTAGAAAAATACCCTGAAATTAAATGACTTAATGTAGACCATAACGATTGGATCTCACAGGTCTCAATGCAGCCAGAGACAAAAAGTACTAGGAAGCCTTTTGTATTGTTCTTGGGGGTGAACTAATTCCTATGATACAAGTGGTTTGGGAGGTCACTCAGTGGAAGTTCTATCATTGCTGGAGTTTTCATTTTGTTTTTACTGATTGGTTTTTCAGTGACCTTCTCACTTATTGTTTTAGTTTGTTGTTTGGGATATTTTTGCAGTTACCCTAATGATAATGGACATCAGCTGTGTATAACAGCCCTGTGTTTCTTATGCTTAGTCAAACACTCTGCTTGTGTTGTGCTGACGAGGTCATAACAAGGCCGACATATGCATATCCACAGCTAGTGGACTTTGGCTTTATTGACCTGAAATTGTCCATTAAAATGACGAAACAAGTCGTGGGCATTCAGAATCGCTGAAACACCTGATGTTCATAAAGGTCATTTGCATATATCCCATGTGCCTCTGATACAAGAGGTTTGGGAGGTCACTCAGTGAAAGTTCTAGCTTTTCTGGAGTTTTCATTTTGCTTTTACTCTGGAAGGGTGGAAGTTTGAAATTGTTTTATTACTTCCAGAAGCTGCAACAGATCTTAGCAAAGCTCTGTGTGTGTATTCTGAAACATATGTGCGAGATTCTGGTTCAGTTTCTAGTAAAGAGGGGGGTAGTATGGGAACCAAAGTCAGATGATTAGATGTATGTGATGTCATTCTGTAATCCAACACAAAAATTATATTTTAATACCAGCTGAGACAGAAATCTCAGAGCAGTCTGTTTTTGAAACCTGACATAGAAGGATCACACACCCATTTCATCTTGCCTTGTTTTAGTAAGTAACCGGGGAATAGTAATTCTTTAACTCGGTCAGGAAAATATAGTGAGATTAGTTAAGTATTGTTTTTCTGTATCTGTGTGACTCTATTCATCTGTATTATCTGAATATTTCCTGTGATGAAACTCTGGTGTTTATTGTAAATAGATATTTAGTATTTTCATATCAGTTTATTATTTATTATTAAATATATTTCAACTTTTCATTGTGGATGGTCCTTTAGAAAATATTTTAACCTTTGAGAGTACTTATATTTATTTAGTGGTGCTGTGGCCACTCCTGAAAGCCTTGCTGCTTTGTCAGAACTACTATTTGTATTAGTATTAATTTCACTCAGTATAATTGGGTACTCTTGTAAGAGCATTAAAGTAGCTGGCTTTGGAGTGTCTGGTGGCAGTAACTACCTTATAGTCTGGGCAGAGGGGCATAGCTAGTAAATCTGTGCCTGTGCCAGCCTTTCCCAAGTGTGTGTGTGTGTGTGTGTGTGTGTGTGTGTGTGTGTGTGTGTGTGTGTGTGTGTGTGTGTGTGTGTGTGTGTGTCTGTGTGTGTCAGCTACTTGGAGCAGGGACACAGAACACTGGTTTCACAGAGAGTGTGGCAGAGGACTTGGCTTGGACAATCTGCTGTGGACTCAACTCTACAGCTGTGCCAGTGGGAAGTCTTATTAGGGGCCTGGAGAGTGAGAGAGGGAAAGCTAGCCCCTAGACTGAGTGTGTTCCCTGTGTGCGCCTAAGGGGAATTATGCTTGATGCAGACAGCTGCATCTGGAAATATTGTGTCTATCTATTGTTATCTGAAGTGAATGTCTCAAACCAGTATGAGTGGTGAGGATTCAGGCTGCTTGACTACTGGCCTAGAGGGGGGATGTCACAGCATGCTACAGCATTCTGTTGCTGCCCTGCAGTATATTTTTTTCTGAAAGCTTTTGATACTAAAGGAATGAAAGACAGATTTTTTAAACCAATATATAAAGGTAAAGGAAATACAAATATTCTTTTTTATTATAAGCCCAATAGTTTATTGTTTTCTTCCATTTAGCATACAGAAATAGTACTATTAACACTCTAAGATTTGGCCGATACTGGATTGTATGACACATCACATCACAACACACATTCATCCCACTTTCTGAAAGTTAAGAAAGTTCAGTTACAGATTTGCTGTTCTGAACTGTTTGGAAGTTTCCAGAAGGCCAGTGCTTGCTTGGGCTAAAGGGAAGTCTCTGTGTTCACCAGTGGGAGTGGTTAACACTGAACAGCCTGCCTGTCCCTGGAGGAGTGGTTACTACCTAGAAGCTGTAGTTTTATTGGCCATTTTGGGTCAGTTCTAAACTCCTTGATCTCGCTCTCTTAAAACCCTACAACTCTCTTTCTGCGTGGTTTTGCGCACTGAGAGGCATTGGGCAGCGTCACCTAAACAGGTTTAAACTATTCCAGGCTCCACAAAGTCTGCTCTTCACTTTTTCCCTTAGAACTGTTCAAACTCTCAGAGTAATCACTCTATTCTCTTTCTAAAGCCCTGCACTTGCTCAGCTCTTATAAGGAAACACTAACTAACTAAAGCACTACACTCTCCTTGACTTCTCAAGTATTAGACTCCCGATTGGTCCTTCCTGATCAAGTGAAAAATCAGTTCCCTTCCCTAATCTGATCAGTAAAAAAACAGTTCCCTATACCAATCTGGCATGTCCAAGGGTCAGTTGCAAGGTTACTCTCCAGTCCAGCTGGTGAACCTTGGAATTTTGAGGCAATGTTACAATTGCCTTATGTACACAGACAACCCTCTCCTCCTTCCAACAAATTCTAATACATGTGAGAGATGCAGTTACACCGCCAAACTGGAGGCAGAGCTCTCTCAACCCAAGACTGGCACAGCTAGTCAGGAGGAAAAGGTAACCACCCACACCACAAATCCAGTCTCACACAGACCTATTGCATCTGCATACCCAACACATAAACACACAAAAACATACTCAGAGTCTCAAAATAAAAATCTGCCTAAACAGCAAAGACCTCCTAAGCAGATATCCAAGCAACAGCCACCCCTCAACAATACCCACAAAACACATATCTCACAAAATCAGTGTGCCTCACAGTCACAGCCCTTAAGGCCAAACAACACACCAAATACACTTGTTATAGGGGACTCTATTGTCCGGCACACTGACGTCCCGCTCACCAGGCTGAACAAGGAGAAGG
The DNA here is from genome assembly GCF_019279795.1 of Protopterus annectens. Lineage (NCBI taxonomy): Eukaryota > Metazoa > Chordata > Ceratodontiformes > Protopteridae > Protopterus > Protopterus annectens. Next base: position 979,151,092 of record NC_056735.1, on the reverse strand, counting down.
TCACTGTAAGCTGTCTGTCAGGTGCCAGGATCCGCCACATAACGCAAGCACTCAGGTCACTCCAAAGCAAGTACAAGTATGACTCCATCATTGTCCATGTTGGTGTGAATGACCTGAGACGTACCTCCCTGGACTACATGAAAAGAGACATAGAGGAGCTCTCTGACCATGTAGCCCAGGCTGGTATGACCCTGACCCTGAGTAGCATCTTGCCCTCACCAAGAATGATGCCACAGTATAAAGACAAAATGATCAGTTTCAACAATTGGCTAAAGTATCGGTGTCATTCAAAGGGGATCCAGTGTCTGTCAGCCTGGGATGACATGCTCGACAAGCCACGTTGCTTCGCTAGGGATGGCTTGCACCTGTCACCCTTAGGCTTTTGTATACTGGCCAAGGCTCTTGCCACCCCATAGTGCATTTTTTAGGCAAGGCTCAAAGGACAAACCCACCTCCATAGACAACCCAAGGATAAAAAAACTAAAGGTAATGCTACTCAATGCCAGAAGTCTAAACCTCAAGATGCACGCACTCGAGGCTCTCCTCAATATGGAGAAAATCGATGTCTGTGCAGTAACAGAAACCTGGTTCAAGGCTCCTGAGAGCACCCCAGCACTACCAGGTTATAACTCATACCATGTGTTTCAGCCCCAAAACTCGGACCGCAGCACAAAAGGAGGGGGAGTATCTATATTCATCAAAGATACCTACACCTCCAGGTTAGTGGCACTGCACGAAGCATCGGAAACCATCCATGTGCAACTAACAGCGGGCAAAACTGCCTTTCAGTTTGTAGCCTGCTACAGAACACCCTCCCTATTACAGGAACCCCACTTGGCATTCCTGAGAACATTGGAGAATATGAAGGTCTCTCCAAACACTATGTTATTGGGTGACTTCAACTACCCAAACATTGACTGGGAAAACTACTCAAGCCCAAACACCCTCGCCCAATGGTTCCTTGAATTTATAAACTCTAATGCAATGGAACAACTGGTCACCACTCCCACAAGAGGGAACAACATATTGGACCTGGTCATCACCAACATGGGGACTCTATGTTCCACACCAGAGGTAAACCCCTCATTGGTAAGATCAAACCATAAACAAATTTCCCTGGACATCCATATCCCGTCCCCACCCCCGGCCAAGGAAATCACTGTAAAGAATTACTCAAAAGCCAACTTTGCACTTCTCAAGACTGAAGTGGAATCCTTCAAAGCCCCTGGGCCAGAGGATAATACAGCCCAATCCGCAGAATCCTTTACAAATGCATTCTATGAGCACCTGCAGGAATGCATGGATCGTGCTATCCCAAATAAAACCAAGACTCACTCCTCCAAAAACAGGAGACCTGTCTGGTGGACCCCGACCATAAATAAGCTATACAACAGAAGGAGGAAGCTACTACATGACAGAGCAAAATCCCAAAAAGGGAAGGCATCTCTGATCACTATTAGCAAGAAACTTCGATCCCTCATAAAATCATCAAAGGCCAGTTTCGAAAGAAAAATTGCCCTAGACACTAAAGATAATCACAATGCCTTCTTTAGTTATGTCAGGAACACGGGTGGAAACTCCCAGATATGCTCTGAATTGTTGCATAATGGTACAAAATATACCGAACCTACAGACATAGCCAACATCCTGGCAGACAGATTCAGCGCAAACTTCTCCCCCCCTTCCCCCCCAAAGGAGCAAATGCCTATCCCAACTGAATGTAACCACTCTGACATCACAGATGCACAGGTGAAAGCTGCCCTCTCCAAAGCAAAAAACACAGCATCTATGGGACCGGACGGTGTCCCAGGCTGTGTCTTACATGAGCTCTAAGAAGAACTGAACCCTCACATTAAGTCACTGTTCAAACTTAGCCTTACTACAGAATATGTACCCAACGAATGGCATACAGCTACAGTGGTCCCACTCCACAAAGGTGGTGCCACAACGGACCCCGGAAACTATCGCCCCATAAGCCTGACTAGTCTGGTCTGTAAAGCTATGGAGTGTATAATCATGGAACTCATAAACAAAGACATTGGGAGCCTCCAGACACTGGACCCTACCCAATTCGGCTTTGTTAAGGGCAGATCTTGCCTCTTAAACCTAGTTGATTTCTTTGAAACAGTTACCAAAGCCATAGATGAGGGCAAGGTAGTCCACACAGCCTACCTGGACCTTGCAAAAGCCTTCGACACAATACCCCACTTGGGCATCATAAATAAGCCTACCAGCTTAAATATCAACCCCTATATCACAAGATGGGTTGCAAACTGGCTCAGAGATAGAACCCACATGGTCAGAATCGCAGGTGCCATGCCCGAATCCAAACCAGTTACAAGTGGCGTCCCACAGGGCTCAGTTCTGGGACCTCTCATGTTTGGTATATACTTCTCTGAGGTTCAGGCTAACACGGGGGGATTATGGCTGACAAAGTTCGCAGATGACTGCAAACTGGGGGCCATAATCGAATCTCCAGCTGACACAAGGATCCTCCAAAAGGGTCTCACAGAGACGGATGCTTGGTGCCAGAGCCACGGCCTCAAGCTAAATGCTAAAAAGTGCATAGTCATCCCCTTTGGGAAAAACAAGGTGCCCACAAATTACCACATAGGTGGTAATCCATTAAGTACGGAAGAAATAATTAGAGATTTGGGGACCAACGTAGATAGTAATCTCTCCTTTGATAATCACATTGCCAAAGTGGTTAGAAAGACCTTCTATATAGCCCACCTTATCATGAAAGGGTTCGCATCTAGATCAAGAGAGGTCATTGTGCCACTCTACTCGTCACTCATCAGGCCCATAATTGAATACAATGCCCCTTTTGGGATGTACCTTACCCGACACCTGCAGCAACTGGAGAGACCCCTAAAGTACCTCACCAAGAGGATCATGGGCTACAAACAGATGTCCTATGCAGCTCGACTAAAGAAACTCCAGCTCTACTCAGTTGCTTACCGCCTACTCAGAGGCGATCTATGCCTGACATACAAAGCCATGTCAAACCCAGAATTAATGGACATGCTCCACCTCAAAAAATCCAAGTCCCTTAGAGCTACACACTCCAGGGACCTAAACCTCAGCACAAAAATAAATAGGACATGCTGGAGGGACAGATTCATTTCCCAGAGGCTCCCCTCATTCTGGAATAGAATCCCAATTCATGTTAGACATAGCCCCTCGCTGACTGTCTTCAAGCGAAATTTGGACGCGTGGATGGGAAATCACAAATTCACCCCTGGGATCTCTTCTGTGTCCCTGCTAGACAGAGGCACAGTAAACTAATCTTAAAAGGGTACCTTCTGTGACCTACTTTACAGAGGCACAGTAGGCTAATCTAATAGGGAGGCGGAAGCCAAATACACTCTGGCTAGGCTTATAAATGCCATAGGGCAGATAGCCTAGTATCTACCTATGAACCTATGAACCTATGTGTCTGTGTCTTAACATACAGTTTGTCTTTCTGCAATAATATTGCAATGGCCATGGAAAATAATATGAGAGTGGATACAGTATACATTGATTTTACATCTACTTTTGATAAAGTTGACCATTTCTTATTGACATTTAAACTCTGTGGGTTTGGTATCACATCTCTTGTGGAATAGATTAAGGAGTGGCTCAATAATAAGACATGATAAAATGGATATGGTAATAATACAGGTAAAACACATGGGTATAGCCATAGTGTGGCAAAAGGTTCAGTTCTGGGTCATTTTAATTACCATCTACTGTGTTATATTGCTTATACATAAAGAACACTAAAAAGTGCTAAATACATTATCTGTCAAGTTGGCAAAATTATTTTAGAGTCTTCACGATACATGTTTTCTAGGTGAACAAGAAAAAAACAATATGACCATAAATACAAGTGAAATCAAATACATGACATTTGGATACAAAAATATAGAACAATCAAACATAATCAATGGAAATACCATTATAAATACAGAACTGATTAGAAACCTTGCTATATTACTGGATGATAAACTGTCCTGATGTGGACATATAGAGAATGTAGTTAAAAATGCTACAAAATTATTGGTAACTCTAGAAGAGACTTCGAATAAAGGGATAGGATTGTGGTAAAGGCTATCCTCACCTCTTTTATTCAAGCCAGAAAGTGGTTTGTTATATTAAGACTGGAAGGGATACAATGAATAAGAAAAATGATACAGGAAATTGGAAACTCAGACAAGAATAGCCTAATGAATTTATACACTTTGCTCAGTTTCCCATAGACAAAAAGGGGTGATTTAATACATACGTAGAAGGCCTTCTAAGACGCATTTTTAAAGGTGTGTCTAATTTTGTGAAAATGCTTCATAAATAGGTCAATGAGACTATGCAAAACTTGTGCAAAAATATCTGAATAGTTTCTTGGTTTAGTGAGGGAGTTGTGAAGGGCTATAACATATTACCAATTTCAATAAGAGACTATCTTGATATAACCAGCTTTAAAATTTCTTTAGATAACTATTATGGTTATGAATGTTTTGGTTTCTAGAGAGGCTATTAATAGCATTTTACTCATATTGAACTAACCATGTATATATGTTATGTTATGTGTGTATGCAGGACTGGAGGGAGGACAGACTGAAAGTGAGGGTTAAATAAAGGGATACATTTAGTCTAGAGAATAAAATGGAATGAAGGGGGGGTTAAGATGGACTAGCACCAAAGTAGATGCAAAGCTGCTTGCACTGAAGTTAAAAGATCATAAAGAGAGGCATAGGATCATCATCTTCCACAGGAGGGTATATAGAAGTCACAGAATGGGGATTTATATTACAGTCTTTGAAGTCTGTAAGGAGCTGTAACAAAATATAAGGAAGTTGTCTCAAAATAGGGCTGGCAAGAGGAAAGGCATGGAGTACAAAGATCTGAAGGTAGGGGAAAATGTCAAATTGAGGTTAGAGAAGCTATGTCAGATGACATCTTAAAAACCTTGTAAAGAAAGGAAAGTCACTGCTAGAGCTTCCAAAAAATCAGTCCCTATCCATCAGATACCATCTGCAATCCTAAAGGGCCAGCCTCAACTGCTGATTTCTGATTTACATATGCCAAATGTCCTTCTATACCCACTCTACTTCCTGTGAAATTCTTAATAATATTTTACTGTCCATCTTCTTCCCACCCTTCTGCTTTAAAATATGCTCGCTGATATGAAGTTTGCATTGTCCTTGGTAATATAGCAACAGCAAACTACCTGGCTCTGACTCTTTCTTATTTTAGTTCATTGAGTAGTGCAAAACCTATATTAGTATCTGATTCCATCACATCTTTAATCATTCGCTGTCTCATAACATCTTACCTCATTCATGGAAAAAAGCCATCACTCAACCAGTAACCAAAGTTTCTTACCCCACATAAACAGGAAGATTCAGACCTGTCCTCATCCGGCCTGTCCTGAGAAGAATTTTTGAAAAAATTCATCTAACCCCACTGATAAATTAATTTACGAAAGTGCTGCATGCTGTGTTTGCTGTACTGGACTAGAACCAAAGACTTCTTAACACCCAAAGTCTTGTTGGCTGTTTACTGCTGAATCAGAGTCTGATTATAACACAAAGTTTAGCATGACTGCATCTGCAGTCTGTTTAAAGCACTGAGTCTTGCAAATTGCACACTGATAAAGAAACATACTTTCAGCACAATACTATTTTACTGTAAGAACACGTACTTCTTCTCCCAGTACGCCATTACAATATTGGCAAAAGCCCCACCACATGGTGAGCCCATGGACACCCCTCTGCTCTGTAAGTAATAATTGTTGTCAAAAGTAAGTAAGAAATATGTGTTCCAGTCAGGTCATTTCCCCAACATTAGGCTATATCTCCAATTCCAGGACAATATATGTCTAATTTGGAAGGGTTCTAGTAGAGAACTGGAGAATTTTTTGACTTACATAAATGAAACTACCACTTTCCTTCAATTCACATGGAAGTAGAGCACTCGGTCCATTGACTACTTAGATATTTCATTAAGTAAAGACCTTTCCAATAATAGATATGTGGCCAGAATCTTTAGGAAGGAAACTTACTCCAATTCCTTCCTTCACTTTAGTAGCTCACATCCGTTTCATCAAAAGAGGATGGTTGTCAAGGGGCAACTAGTTCAAGCTGCCTGGATGACCACCTCTTTTGAAGACTTTCTTGACAAGTGTGATTTTCTATGTTCCATGTTCCTCAGAAGGGCTTATCCGGTGAAATTAATTGAGGAATTAGTAGTAGAAGTTAAAACCAAAAGACTGAATGGTCATTTTAAGCCAATACTAGACAAAGCAACATACACCTGTAGATTTGATAGACTCTCATACAGAAGTAGTTCTCAATGAGTCTAGTTCTCAGAACTTTAGCCCTAATGAAACAAAAGAAGTTTCATCAGATTTTACTAAAGCACTTGTCATTACTTATAGTAAGGAAGCCCAAGCTTTAAGCGTAATCTTTTAAAAAAACAGACCCATATTACTGGAAGATTCCAACATGAGGCAATATGTAGGGCATAAACCCATGAGCATATATAGGAAGGGGCCTAATTTTAAAGACCTACTTAAAATAAAGCAGGGAGTTGAGTTACGAGGGGGACAAGGAATGACCAAATGCAGGGCATGTTCCTGGTGCCACAAGGTTCAAGTGGCTAACAGCTTCATAGTGAGAGACACAACATATTACGTGAACAGTAAATACAATTGTTGCTCCAAAGCAGTAGTTTATTTGGCATCCTGCTCTTCCTGCCAGTGTTTCTACATTGGGAAAATGGAAAGGAAACCCTGACAGAGAATTTATGAGCACGAATATGCTGTAAAGAGACAAAATCAGAACAATGCCTTGGCTAAACGCATTAATTGTAATAGTGAACACAAGTTTAGCTTTGTGGCTATAGATTCAGTACTGATACAGGATAACAAGCCATGGGGGCTACCTTTAGAGATAAAAGAGCTCAGGTGGCAAATCCACTTACAGGTGGATAGTTGGCAAGGCCTGAATGAGCGTAGCTCAATAACCTCTGTGTTGAAGTTAAAAGCTCTTGAAAGGAAAAAAGTGAAGGTAGCATCACTAGTTGAAACTTATTTAAATATATATATTTTATTTTATACAAAGTTTTTTATTTGATGCAAGTATATTTTACATATTTTCAAATATTTATTATATTTAACCCATACTATTTGCATATATTTATAAAAGCTCAAATGGCTTAGTGGTAACTTGCTGTGGCAATGGTGTGCCGGGCCATGGGTTCAAGATTTGCAAGATAGGTGTAGTTAGTCATTTTTAAGCTATGTTCTCATGAGATGTTAAGCTATTGGAATTACATGCAGTTTTTTAACACCAAAACTCAGTTTATAAAAATGCTTATTATAAAAAAGTTTTTAGCATTGGTTTTAGACTGTTTATACAAAATGTTAAATGAATTTTACTTTATAGTTCCTCATAGTATATTTATAAATTCAGTAATTATAAGTAGTAGTAGGCAGATGCAGTTAGAATGAATAGGTGCTTGTGTTTTTATGTATATGTGATGGATTTTTAAGTTCTATTAATTTTAATGAGTTGTTTAACCAATCGAAGCTAAAGGAAGTTTATAAAGGAAGTGAATGTGAAACTAACAGTTGTCTCATGAAGTTTAACACTTTGTTTAAACGAAAGCACTAACAGGATATCTCATTTTAAAGAATAAAGGATTTGTGTGTTTTCCAGCATCATGGGTTTCTCTTTTATCTATATTTGCTGCCAGTAGAGTCCGCGAACTGCCATTTTTATTTTATTTTATTTAGTTTTCAGTGGGTTTTTTTTCTGTTTCTTTTGGAAAATGCAATTTTATGCAGTTAATACAAGGATAAAATGTATTACTACCAGAACTGAGTATATAATTCAGTATAATAACTTTTTCTTTTACAGACCATTCTGTGAAAATATCCCACCAATTATGGGCTGGGTCTGTTTTAGTTTTATTCTCTAATTTGATTAATTTGTTTTTTTTTTTTTTTTACAATCACAGAACTTAATTTATGACTTAGAATTGTTTTATTAACTTTCTGCAGCTGTTGAATTAACTGTTTACTTTTATTAATCACTTCATACCAAGAGGTTAGAGACAGACTAATATCTACAAGAGGCAAGGACTATGTGCTACTGCAAGCATTATTCATAGGTTTATAGGTTCATATGTGTGCACTAGGCTAATGGCCCTGGAGCCTTTAAAAGCCTAGCCAATAGGATTACCCTGACACTGCTGAAAATATACAGTTTCAATGTCATTTTAACGATAACATTGTAGTCATATCTCTGAACTGCCCGTGCACTTTACATATTTGAATGAAAGTATATTGATACTTGAGGATTTAAAAACCAAAAAAAACATGGTTTATGTTAGATTTTATGAATATAAATCTGAAATTAATTATGTTGTAAATATGCTGAAAGAAAAGGCTTGCTTAAATGCAGAAACAGAGTTTACTAATATGTGATCAGCAGTCATACTAAATGACCATGGCTTTGAAAAGGAATCTGCTGAATGGACATTCTTCCCTTACAGACCCAAAACAGGATGTATGCAAGAGCAAAAATACAAAATCTGCTTTTAAAGAATGGACATTTTTCCCTTACAGACTCAAACAGGATGTATGCAAGAAAAAAATGCAAAATCTGCTTTTAAAGAACAATGACATGTTATTCTGCATGGAAAAACAGGATGGCACAAGAACAGATTTTTTTATACAAAGATCCAAATAAAATACAGGATGTTCACACTGTCAGAAAAGCTGATCTCTGACAATGTGTTTTCTCAAAAATATGTTTTTCTTCATAAAAAACAGGATATGCTTATCAGCATTGGTACAAGAACATATGGTCATATACACAGATCCAAATAGAATACGGACAATGTGTTTCCTCAAAAATATGTTTTTCTACATGGACATCAGGACACTGTTACAGGATATTCACACTGTCAGAAAAGCTGGTCTCTTACAAGACATTGTTAAACAAGGAAGTTTAGTATTGTTTCTACAGGATAAGCAATTCTCCAAAATATGTTTATGCATGACTAAAAAGAGTATATAAAGAGCTGTATAAATCCAGCTATGTTAGAGGTATGATAGGGACACAAGTCCTAAGGTAAATGTTATATCTCTCACATCATCTGTACTATATGAGAAGTAAAGTTGGAACAGTACTTTAAGCCTGCAACGTGTTTCTGTTTGGTTTATTATAAAAAGTTATTTGTTACTGCTCTCTAAAGTTGATGCTGCAAAGTATATTCTCTCATCAGTGTATATTCTGCAAGTTTCTGTATGCAACAGACTGTGAATGCAAATATAACCAGACTTTGAATTTTAGCAAGACTGAGTGTCTTAAGAACACTTCAAATCCATCCCACAGCAAGAAGCAGCAAGCAGTAAGCAAGTAAATCTCAATATATTTTTTCAATGGCGAGGCAGCTGAGTGACTAGCACCATATAATTTTTTCAATGGCAAGCTAGCCTGCACTTGAACCTACAATCTGCATTCAAACACAGAAGGAGTGATGGTAAGCCCTGCAGAGGGTCACTTCAGTTAAATTGCAGTAACTAACATTTGTACGTATGTGTCAATTCTGAACAGAAGTATTCCAGTTTATGCAGCTTGCAGTAGTAAAGTTTTTTTAGACGTCTACAATCCGGAGTGAGACTAGTTCAAGAAATTCACAGTGCCATAAATTCTTCAAGAACAGGGGGATATCCACTAGCCCATCAGTCCACTGCCTGTTGTGCTTTCCCAGCTTCTCAAGTGACTTTGAAAAATTTCCAGCCATCTGCAACAACAGCCTGATCACCTGTTTTCTTGCTCACTGGTAAGACTTTTTTCTACGTCACATTTTTTAGTATGGTTGCTATTCGACAGTATGGATATTTTCATGCATAATTTAAGCAAATGTAAAAAATTGCTATGTTGGTATACACAGCACATTAGTAAATGTAAAACCTTACTAGGGCAGGTTGATAGTAAGGCATTATGCAAATGTATTACAATGCTTGGCTGGTATCTCAAAGAAAACCATGTGAAAAATGACAAATGTTTATTGTGTGCTTCAACAAAAACAGCATTTTGTGTATTATGTCATAAAATAATATTGCATCATATTGCTAAAAAATAGACTGTAAAGACAGATCTGAAGAATTAACTAAGGGTAAAGTGTTTCCATTACATTCTGATGTTGAAGAGTTATGTCCTGTCACCACATGTGAGTCAAATCAGTTACTGATAGAACCCCTAGTACATTTTGTTACAAAGGAATGTAGTAAACTTCTAAAAGACAGACACAATGAGTTCAGGAAGCTTAGACAAGTTATACATACATTTTTTCAAAAGTGCATAGGAGTTTAAAATTCAGCAGAACAGCTTACTAAAGAATGTCAGAAAGACCATGCAACATCACAGGAAATTCAACAGAAGTTGCAGGATAAAGGAAATAAATTAGCTGAACTGACAAAGACTAAAAACTTCCTGCATACACAGTTAATCTGTGCAAAAGAAATATATTTTATAATATGTTTATGTTTTGAAAATGGTTAAACATACATGGTAGGATGGTAGGATCTGATGTCTGGACAAATCATTCTTAAATGTTTTACTTTCATTCAGTTAAAGCAAGACATCTATCAGTACTACAGTAAAGTAAAGTATATGAATGCCATTCATTAGCATAGTCAAAAGGTAAACAAAACTGTTCTATTGTATAAAATTAAATAAAAATAGATGAGTAAAAATTTAAAGTCACAAGACATGACATGCTTGTATAAAGATATACAGATACAAGACAGACATGCATGTATGTTCTTTTCATCTAGAGTACATCTGTTACAATACACAAGAATAACAGTCAGACAACAGCAAATATAAATAATATAAATATAAATGTGTTGGTTAAACTAATATCTATTTTGTTTTTTACAATTTGTTTATAATTATATAGTAACACCAAACAGTTAAAGTTCTGAATTTTAAAAAGAAAATCACAGATGGTATTATTCAAACAGTTTTTGTAAAATTAATGGCAGGACAGTTAAATAGATAAATAAAAAAAAATACTGAAATCCATGTAAGGTAATTGTAAAATGATGTCTATTTATGTTGTATAAATGCATAGTTATGCAAATCACAATCACATTAAAGGAAAAATGCCAAAAAAATTAATTATAGTTTACAGAGTATAAAATGTGAGCTCAGACCTTCCTAGACTGAATGAATAGTTACAGGAAATGTTGAAAAGATAAGATAAACAAGACTGATTGCCAGACAAGTAGCTTGAGTTTTTCTAAAGCATCATTGTTATTAAAACATAATTGTTAAAATGGTTACAGGCAACACTATTTAGTAATTGTAATAAAATGTCACAATTGCGCATATATGTCACTGATAATCTGTTTGCAAGTAAATGTTAAAAGGACAAAAAAACCCTCAGTTGTATCAAGTACAGCCAGCAAATGGGCTATAGTATATATACAGTTCAAATCAATTGTGCAGGAGAACGTAAATGCCTACTAGTGGTAGTAAACAGCAAAAGCTTTATAAAAAATTATCAAATCAGGCAAAAGTTCATAATTTAATAAAATAAATGTATAACCATAGTGTTAGGCTGACATACATTCTATTCTTACAGCATAGGGCAGGAAAACAGTGCTGAAGTACTACAGGGGGAGGGGCATTTTCTCAGTTTTACACTGACTGTATAAGCAGCACTGCACAAGGGTCTGAAATAAAGCTACAAAAAAAAAAATAAACAACAAGGGTCTGAAATAAAGCTACAGGAAAAAAAAATCTCATTCCTTCTTGACAATACTCTTTTAGGGAGAGGAAAAACAGGTATTAGTGTATTAGAAATACTGGTAAACTGGATTAAACCTGACAGGATAAGATATTTTACAAGTTGTTAATAGCTATCATAATGGTTATTATTGTATTGTTTAGTATTAAATTGTATTTACAACCTGTTAAACTGTAAAGCTATACAAGAGATAGTTAAAAAAACAAGAGATGATTTTAAATTGCTTTATTAAAGCTATATAAGAGAGAATAAAGATATGTAAAATGCATAAATGTTTCTAATAGCAAGAATGGTCACTATTTTTAATATGTTTTTGGCAAAACAATGTTGGTATAAAAAGCATGAATATTTTTAATAATTGTTGAGTATGTAGTTTAAAATAACAGGACATATGGATTTGGTATCAATTCCACTAGATATTTCTAAAGAGACAAACATTTTCCAAGATTTTGCTTAATATTAATGTTATTAAATTTGTAAGATTAGACTAAATGTACTTTATAGTCATTGTATGTACAAATGCAGAAGAATTCAGTACAAATGAAATTAATGTCTAGTAATGAATATGTGTGAAAAAAACATATTTAAAGAAAACAATGGGTCCAGAGTATCTACTAGATTGAAATGCATAAATAGCAAACAGTCTGTGTAAATACATACTGTACAGGATACATCGTAATAAGTTCAAAAGTAATTTGTCAAGTTGTAATATCATTGGTTTTACCCCAGTAAAATAACTGCTTTCAAATATTTATTATCTAAGCCCAGTTCAGTACTTTATCAAGATGTTAATGAGCAGTTCGAAGACATGATCACAATGTTATGGTTAAAATGACATTGAAACTGTATATTTTCAGAAGTGTATAAATGCTTGCAGTAGCACATAGTTATTGTCTCTTATAGTTAATTCAACAGTTGCAAAGAGTTAATGAAACAGTTCTAAGTCATAAATTAAATTCTGTGATTGCAAAAGAATAAATTGATCAAGTTAAACTAAAGCAGACATAGCTCATAACTGATAAAATATTTTCACAGAATGGTCTGCAAAAGAAAAAGTTTTAAATACATTCAGTTTTGGTAGTAATACTTTAATATCATTGTATTAACTATGTAAAATTGCATTTTGATTTGTTGTATCAAACTAAAGGTTTGTTTCTTGTGTTTTCTATATAAAATGTTTTGAGTATGTTTAAAAACAGAGGGAATTGTTAGATTTTATGAATATAAATCTGAAATTAATTATGTTGTAAATATGCTGAAAGAAAAGGCTTGCTTAAATGCAGAAACAGAGTTTACTAATATGTGATCAGCAGTCATACTAAATGACCATGGCTTGGAAAAGGAATCTGCTGAATGGACATTCTTCCCTTACAGACTCAAAACAGGATGTATGCAAGAGCAAAAATACAAAATCTGCTTTTAAAGAATGGACATTTTTCCCTTACAGACTCAAACAGGATGTATGCAAGAACAAAAATGCAAAATCTGCTTTTAAAGAACAATGACATGTTATTCTGCATGGAAAAACAGGATGGCACAAGAACAGATGTTTTTTTATACAAAGATCCAAATAAAATACAGGATGTTCACACTGTCAGAAAAGCTGATCTCTGACAATGTGTTTTCTCAAAAATATGTTTTTCTTCATAAAAAACAGGATATGCTTATCAGCATTGGTACAAGAACATATGGTCATATACACAGATCCAAATAGAATACAGACAATGTGTTTCCTCAAAATATGTTTTTCTACATGGACATCAGGACACTGTTACAGGATATTCACACTGTCAGAAAAGCTGGTCTCTTACAAGACATTGTTAAACAAGGAAGTTTAGTATTGTTTCTACAGGATAAGCAATTCTCCAAAATATGTTTATGCATGACTAAAAAGAGTATATAAAGAGCTGTATAAATCCAGCTATGTTAGAGGTATGATAGGGACACAAGTCCTAAGGTAAATGTTATATCTCTCACATCATCTGTACTATATGAGAAGTAAAGTTGGAACAGTACTTTAAGCCTGCAACGTGTTTCCGTTTGGTTTATTATAAAAAGTTATTTGTTACTGCTCTCTAAAGTTGATGCTGCAAAGTATATTCTCTCATCAGTGTATATTCTGCAAGTTTCTGTATGCAACAGACTGTGAATGCAAATATAACCAGACTTTGAATTTTAGCAAGACTGAGTGTCTTAAGAAGGTTTCAAATCCATCACACCAAGCAGTAAGAAGCTCCATGTAATTTTTTCAGTTTATACAGTGAAGAATGCTGTTTACATATTAGTCCATTAGCTGTATGCAGGGGCGGCCTTAGGTCAACTGTTGCCCTAGGCAAAAGGGCTCGATGGCACCCCCCCACACCACCTGGTGCCCCCATCCTGTCTGCCTACACCAAATAAATACTGGAAAAGTGCCCCTGCTAGAGCGGTGCCCTAGGCAGCCGCCTAGTTGGCCTATGCCTAAGGCCGGCTATGGCTGTATGAGTACAATATTTTAATATAATTTTCCTCTAACTTGGATAACCAATACTGGTATGGATAAAATGGTAGTCCAAAAAACAGTGATAAAATTACAACTACAAATTACTTTTGAACTTGTCACATTATAATGTGTCCTGTACAGTATGTATCTACACAGACTGTTTGCTAGACTGCAAAGTACATTTAGTCTAATCTACAAATTTAGTAACATTGATATCAAGCAAAATTTTTTTGAAAATGTTTATGCCTCTTTAGAAGTATCTAGTGGAACTGGCACCAGGGGCATGACCCTGCTATTTTAGGTATTAAACTACATACCCAACAATCAGAAATATTCATGCTTATTACATGCCAACATTGTCTTGCCAAAAGCATATTAAAAGATGGTGACCAGTCTTGCTCATTTTTCACATATTTTTAGTCTCTCTCTCTCTCTCTCATATAGCTTTACAGTTTAACAGGTTGTAAATTCAATTTAATACTAAGCAATACAATAATAACTAGCTTGATAGCTATTAGCAACTTGTAGAATATCTTGGCCTGTCAGGTTTAATCTGTTTACCAGTATTTCCAATGCACTTAAGACTGTTTCCCCCTCCCCCCGATAAGAGTATTTTGTTTATTACACCCAGTGTTGTCAAAAGGGATGAGATATTTCCCCCGAATTTACGAAGCCCTTTATTGTGTGCAGGATTAGTCTAAGCGCTATTTTTGGCAATATGGCCAACGTGCGATCCAGGAACGAGCTCCTGGGATGTGCACGTGAGCTCTTAGACTAATCCTGCATGGACCGAGCTCCTGTATGCAAATTACCCTCATTTGCAGGTGACAACCATGCAAATGAGGGTAATTTGTGATCCAGGAAGCCAGCAGTTGTCCGTGCAGGACGAGTGCAGTCTGCAGAAATGTACTCGGTTAGTAACCGAGTACATTTCTGCAAACTACAAAACGGAGCTTTGACAGCTCCAAATAAAGGCTGCATATCACTGAGAAAGCATGCCAATGGCCAAGTAGAAGGGCATTGTCATTGCAAAATGTGTAAAAAATAAAAAAAAAACTTTTTTTTTTTTCGCCGCTCTCAGCTGTTTAAGCATAGGGCAGTGGTGCGCAAATGGGATTGGGGGAAAATAATAAAATAAACCTAAAATAAGCATTCTTACTAAAAACAGTATTCTGCCATGCAATATGCATTAGTAGGCAATCTTATGCAAATGAAGGGAATGATAGAGAATCACAGATTCTCTGTCAGTGCAAGCCTGCACCCAAGAGTGTAGGACAAGGAAAACCATGCGTGTAAGCCCAGACATAGCTGACATCAGAAGGGTGTGTGTCAGGCATGTTGTAATCTAATTGGAGCACTGTGGCTCGTGTATGCTCTTAGCTAACCTAGGCTAAGGCAGGGGGTGTGCCTAGGGCTGTCCTGTCTTACACCAAGAAAATCATGGTGTACACAGGTAGATCAAGCCAAAATCCTGTAAAACCTGCTTACAGTGCATACGCGTGTTTGTGTGGTGCGCACCAGGTGTAAAAAAAAAAAAAAACAGGAAATAGCAGCTCCATTCACATCTGAGCACTGTGTTTGTGCGGCACTCCCCTGGGCTTAAACAGGAAGGCAATAGGAAGGGAAACCAGCAGTAGGAAGGTAACCAAGGAGAAATAGCATAGCTGGCAGGTGAAATGCATCAGAATCAGCCAATTACACAGGCAGCAGCCCAGCCCAGCATACCACTATAAACTAAGCAAACACCTTCCCCTCTGTTTTGTCCTACAGTCTACACCACCGGTGTATACAAGTGGGGAAATTTTAACAAACAAACCTACAAAATGAGAAGGGCTGCAGCAGGCAACATAGAGCAACATGTGCAAGAGGCTGAGGGTGGTGAGGATGTGAATGCTGCCAAACAACCCACAGTGAGGAGACGGAGAAGAGTGTACAGACCCAGGGTAACCTACCAGGGGCTACATGAGCTGGAGATAGTGGAGCGCTATAGGGTGGACAGAGACCTCCTACAGCAAACTGTTGAGCTGTGCTGGCCACACCTGACACACCAAACTGACCGAGGGGAACCCATCCCAGTGAATACCAAGGTATGTGTAGGCCTAGGTATACTAGCCAAAGGTACCTCCCAAAGCACAACTGGGGATATCATGGGGATCTCACAGGCATCAGCATACAGAGTATTCCACCAGATCCTGGATGCCATGTCAGCACATGCCAGTGAGCACGTATATTTCCTCAACACCCGTGAGGTGTTGACCAGCAATATGTGTCTCTTCCACCAAATAGCAGAATACCCTGGGATAGTGGGTGCTATAGACTGCATGCACATATGCATCAAAGCACCACCCAGTGAGCAGGGTAGGGGCTACATCAACCACAGGGGCATCCCCACCATCAACTTCCAGGTCATTTGTGATGCCCCAGGCATTATAATGAATGTGTGTGCTGGCTGCCCTGGAAGCTACGACGATTCCCACATATGGCATCTGATGCAGCTGTACCAGATATTTGCCAATGGAGACATCCCCTATGGTCACCTAGTGGGGGATGCTGGGTACACACTGGAGCCATGGCTGGTGACACCTGTCAGAAATGCACACACACCTGAACAACAATGCCATAATGAGGCACACGCAAAGGCCAGACATATAATAGAGCATGTGTTTGGGATGCTCAGGTCACGATTCCATTGTCTGAACACATCCAATGGAGCCTTGCAGTACTCACCAGCTACATGTACCCAACTTGTCCTTGTATGTGCCATGCTACACAATATGATCCTCTGGAAACAGCTGCTGCAGGAACAGAATGGGGCAGGGCCACACATCCCGCCACCATTGCCAAGAACTGCACAGGCACAGAGTGACTCGGAGGAGGAACAACCTGAGCCTGTGCCAGTAGGAAGAAGGAGGCATGCCCAGTATGCCATGGCCTTGGAAAAGAGGCAACGCATAGCACATGCACTGACACAGTAGGGACCCAGGGAATGACACCTCTCTCTGACTCACACATACAGTAAAAGGGATGCCAAATATGACACTACCTCTGCTCAACCTTGTATAGGGAGTGTACTATGTGCATCCAACATAGGCAGCCCTCCAGCACCATCCATAAGTCTGGCACACCTGCAAGGTAAGTCAATCAACCTACCAATTGCCAAATGGAGTAGAATGTGTTGTTACCTGTAGCTATGGTATGGATGTGAGCATGCAAGGGAATTTGGTGGCAGACAGTAGACACCCATAGTGGCACCATGATATCTGTAACACATACTGGAGTCACCATAGTAGCCAGTACTACACAGGGTGACAAAACCCACTGCAGGAAATGTGCTGTGCGACATGTGTGTCCATATGACCCACACATGCCAGTCAGGATGGTTCACATACCCAACAACAGTGTCAGCCAGCAGGACAGGTGTAGACAAACCCAAACAGAGCCTGTGCCATGGCCCTAGAAGGATGGTTATGGTTAACCCCCCACCAGGCCTACACAGACTGACCACAGTTGGGCAGGCAATGGGATGTTAGTCCTGAAGGGTAGGAAGTCAGACAATAATATGTAGGGCAACCAAAGCCACAATCTGTAGTACACTGGTATGCCTCTAGTCAGCATGATAGTTAGCAATACAGAATGAAATGGAGTACCTGACATACCAGTAGAGTCATAGCGAATGTGTACATGTTTCACATGTGCCCCCCCCACATCCAGCATATTAATGTAAAAACAGTCAGGTGTACCCCCCAACCCTGTGTAGAAATGTAGAAATACGCAGGTGTGCCCCCCCATCCTACATAGAAATGTAATAACAGTCATGTGTGCCCCCCCACTCCTGTGTAGGAATGTAAAAATAGTCAGGTGTGCCCCCCCATCCTACATAGTAATGTAATAACAGTCAGGTGTGCCCCCCCAACCCTATGTAGAAATGTAGAAATAGTCAGGTGTGCACCCCATCCTACATAGTAATGTAATAACAGTCAGGTGTGTCCCCCCACACCTGTGTAGAAATGTAGCAACAGTCAGGTGTGCCCCCCTGCTATGCAGAAATGTAGTAACAGTCAAAGCCAAATGATCGATGGATACCCTGCAGAGACAGCATGCTACCTGTTGGTGTACAACACAAAGGTCAGCACTACAGCACAAACTACCTGGACACGATCCACAAATTCAATACAGACGGCCATACTGGGCATGCTCACACACTTAAACACATGAAGGCCATGATTGCAAACACCAGTGAACCAGACATATCTGGCGGTTGCAGTTGTTACTGCAGACACTTGTCAGTATGCACCACTCATGCCTTGCACACGCTAGTGGCTAGGGATACAGACATATATGTCAGGACAACACACTAAAATAAGCCAAAGGTAGATGTACATAGATGTGTGGAAGAGGGTCACTGTGACAAGGAGCCATCCAGGCCTGTCCCACCCAGCACACAGCCAAAGGGCCCCAAACACATGAGGTGCAGATGTCACTCACTGCAGATACTAGCCACCAGTATCTGTCAGAATTACAGACTATGTGGTGCATGTGCCAGCTGTGCAACATGACTGTACAAGGAAGTAGTCATCTAGTAGCTGTATACACATACCTGTGACATATGACCCCATATGTGCCCGCATGTGGCGGGCGTGTCAACCCCTAGATGAATAGTTATGGCACATGTACACACCACCCTCCCCATAGCTCTACTATGACACGCCTGCTGAGGTCATCCAATGAGAAATACACTTTTGGGAGAGCTGTAGCTCAGTAATCTCTGTGGCACATCCCATAACTGCGTACTGCTGTAGTGTGATAAACTAATTAGGTAGGAGTTCTAACCCCAGATTTGGCAACTGTGTTTGTGTGTGTGTCTGTCTGTCTATGACTGTGTAGAGAGCAATGCTTTTTAGGGTACTCACACTCCTTACAATTTATATACTCAACTTTGCCAAGGCTGCTGATGTCACCCACTTAGAAATACACCTCTGGGAAAATTGTAGCCCAGTAATCTCTCTAGCGTGTCCTGTAACTGCATACTGCTGTAGTGTGATAAAGGAGTTAGATAGTTGTTCTAACCCCAGACATGGCAACTGAGTGTGTGTGTGTGTGTGTGTGTGTGTGTGTGTGTGTGTGTGTGTGTGTGTGTGTCTGACTGAGTAGACAGCAATGCTTTTTAGGCTACTCACACTCTGTAAAATTCATATACTCAACCTTGGCAATGCTGCTGATGTAACTCACCTAGAAATACACCTCTGGGAAGGTTATAGCCCAGTAATCTCTGTAGTGTGTCATATAACTCTGTAGTGGTGTAGTGTGATATAGCAGTTAGGTGGTTGTTCTAACCCCAGACATGACACCTGTGTGTTTGTGTGTGAATCTGTGTATGTCTGACTGAGTAGAGAGCAATGCTTTGTAGGGTACTCACACTGCTTAGAATCCATATACTCAACCTTGGCAAGGCTGCTGATGTCACCCACCTAGAACTACACCTCTGGGAAGGTTGTAGCTCAGTAATCTTAGTAGCGCATCCTGTAACTGTGTACTGCTGTAGTGTGATGTAGAACTGCGGTATGGTTCCATCTCCACAGATAGCAGTTCTGGATGTTTTGTATGTGTTTCAATGTCTGTGTACAGAGCAATGCATTTTAGGCTAGTCACTCACACTACAGTTGAAATACCCTAGTTTGGTAATCCTGCTGATGTCATTCATTGTGAAGTACACCTTTGGGGAAGAAGTACTTCAGTAATGTCTGTGGTGCGTACTATAACTGTGCAGTGCTGTAGTGTAATAAACTAGTTAGGTAAGTGTTCTACTCCCAGACATGACAGGTTTGTGCGTGTGTGTGTGTGTGCGTGTGTGTGTGTGTGTGTGTGTGTGTGTGTGTGTGTGTGTGTGTGTGTGTGTGTGTGTGTCACCTGTGGGCAATGTGGAGGGGGTTTTGCTTATTTCTTATATGGTGGCCCTACTACATATCACAATGTCAACCATACAGGGATAACAGATGTAAAATAGCTAAGAGGCTGGGGTGCAAAGCCATACCCATACATGTGACATCAAGGCCCGCCAATCACAGTTAGCAACCCCAGTATTACCCAGAGTACACACTCAACCCATGTTTCATATGCACACACATGCCTAGGCAACAGCCAATATGTGGGTAGTAGGCTGCATTTTGGCCACTGATAGTAACTATGCAGTGACAGCAGTGGGCTACAGAGGGCATGTCACCCTGCTCATCTGTCCAATATGCACTTACATGCAGACAGTGCACCTACACCATGTTCCCCAGTGGACACCTGCACCACCCGTGGTGCCTTCACATGTGCCTCACAATGGACATACCATACCTGACAACATGCCTTGTATAGACAGATGACACTGACATTAGGGAATGCTGTTAGCATGCTATCAATGTAGGTGCAGGGAAAACCTGCTGCCCATTACCAGTTCCTGCCACAGGTGGGCAAGACTGGCACATCTGATGATAATCTGTGTTCACAACATGGGCCAGACACCCCAGGTACAGTTCCACATGTCACTGTACATGCATGTGGGAGGGGTGCACATCCTAGACACCATCCATGTCATGGACTAAGGAACACATACTTGGCAAGTGATGCACAGCATTGGCCACACACAATAGTCACCCAGGTGACTGGATGGGGGATGCAATACTCACCTGTGTGGGCAAATGCAGAAACTACATGCCTGAGCCACAATGCAGACCACTGTCATGTGGCCTGATGCCAAGGTATACCCATCACCTACCCTTGTATAGCCTGCTGGCATTGTTGACCACCACACACCTGTGCAGACATGCACCCATGCATGTCAGAACCGGCACCCTGTGTGTTCACTTGTGTGTTGTATGGTGCGTATGTCCACATCCACACTCACTACAACTCCCAGGGCATACTGAAGCATGCTGTCTGATGTCTGACACCTCCTCTTACTCTTTGCCTATACGACCTCTGTATGACCTGTGTGGTGCATGTGACACCTGCACATTGATGTGTTGTGGCAATCTCAGTAGTGATGAGTTGCACTCCTGGCCCTGCCAAGTATGTCAGTGTGTGTCCGTCCCTGTGTGAGTGTGCCTGTGTTGACGCTGGCACCTGTTTATGCAGACAGGCACATGTACATCACCTACCATTTATCTACCATATCCCTGTGAGTATATCACACTGCCATTGCTGCCATTAGTTCACTGCTGTTGTATCCCCCACACATACAGTGGAGATGGGGCCATACACATGTAGGCGTCACCTACACAATACATGTGCATCCTTATGCACTTCAGAGGCCAGTGTATGTAACAGTGGTGTATGGGCCTGTATTATTGAGTCTAGGTGGGGAGCACCATAAATGACTTAGGCTGTTACAAAATGTGGGGGTATCAGGGGTGAGCTGACACAAGGTATCTGGCTGTACAGTACCGTATACTTTACCTATATTTACATTACTTACATGAATTGGGGTACTACAAGCCTACTGCCTCCTGCCATACAGACAGTTCTGTTTGTCGGTGTGCTCGTGGTGGTGTCAGTTATGCCTTCTAATGTACCAGTTACAACCCATTTGAACACATAACGTCTTTACCACCTACTGAGTTTGTACAGAGTGTAGATTGAGGCTGCTGAACTACACACCTGCAGTACATACTGTTAATTCTTTGGTATCCTGTGGCCCAGTCTGTCTTTACTAATGTACTATTTTAAGGGCG
This sequence comes from Protopterus annectens, assembly GCF_019279795.1. NCBI lineage: Eukaryota > Metazoa > Chordata > Ceratodontiformes > Protopteridae > Protopterus > Protopterus annectens. The sequence goes on along the minus strand of NC_056735.1, from coordinate 979,129,084 downwards.
TGGCCTGGACAGCAACAGTTGTGAACCTTTCCAGACTACTGTATTAGTGTAACTGTTTCACAGTTGCAGTACTCTGTTTATATGGTTGTCACTGTCTGAACAGCTATATGACATGGCATATAGAACTGTAATAGTACACAATTAAAGGTTTCCCATTTCTGAAAACTTGTGTGTGTCGTCTTTCCTATGACCTTTCTATGGGTATATGTTGCAGGCAACAATTGACATTTGTATGGGTGGCCCATACACTGTCCAGTTGTTCAGGTGTTAACTGTAGGCATAGTGGCTGTTCCATACTGTGTGCACCTTCTACATATGTATCATACTGTACATATATCAGTGTGTGTATGTGTAGTCACATATATATGTATATGTGTGTGTATATATAGATATATATATATATATATATATATATATATATATATATATATATATATATATACATATCTATATATATATATATATATATATATATATATATATAGATAGATATGTATATCTGTATCTGCATCTCTGTGTCTATGTATCTGTATCCTGAGGATGTTGATAGCTCCCACATATTACATGCCCTATGGTAGCAGACTGTAATTGGTAGCGTATTGCAGGGTGCACATGTTTGGCTGTGGGGGGATGCCTATTCATACAAGATGTATAGTGTGTGGGGCCTCTCAACCCCATAAATGGTGCATGTGGACATATATGTATTTGTTAATCTGCCATTGCTATCTACAGATGTGTGGCCATATATACCTATATATATATATATATATATATATATATATATATATATATATATATATCTGCTAACATATATATAACTATGTGCGTACATATATGTAACATGCTGTGTATATGTAGACATATAGTTGTCTACACATATATGTGTCGATTTAGGCATATGCATGTATATATGTGCATATATATTGATATATATGTATATAGTGTTAGAAAAAAAAAATATATATATATACTTTCTGGTATTATTATTATTATACAATTACAAAAAAATATATTGTTTTGACAAACATACACTTAAATTTACATATTTTACATAATTAAGTAAATAAAACAAACAAAGCACCCTATAACAGCTAAAGGAAGTCCTTGGATAAAATGTAAAAACTGAATAAAAGCCTGGAAAAACCACCAGAATAAGAATCACTTCCTCCTTTAATAGAGACAAACAAACAGGTAAACGAATAAAATCCAAGAGCTCTAGTAAAAGATGAGCACTTTTGGCTCTTCAGCCTTCCTTTGCATAATTATTTATATTTGCTGCTGTTTGCCTTTTACTCTTATGTATTGTAAACAGGTTCACTTCAGACAGCTTTATTTTTATTTGTTTGAAAAGAAAATACATATATGCCATTTTTTGACTTTATGTCTTTACTACTTTTAACTATTCTCTTTTGATTTCTATACACTTGAACTGTTCTGTTATCTTTTTTACCTTTTGATTTATCTGGAACACTAGTTTAAAATGGTCAGCTTGCTCCACTAATTTATCTGAGATGGTGATTTTGAAATTATTTAATATCTTAACTGTGAGAAGCTCGTTCTGTGTGAATGCCATTAAAATCACAGTTATACACCCTACTTTACTGTCTAGTTTATAATTCTATTGATAAGATTGGATGAAAGTTTTAAGTACAGTAGCATTTATACATTAGATTTTAATGTGGATTCTATCCATTTTCTAAATATAAGCATGTTGTAAAATATGCCTTTTTTGTACATATTAGCTGTAGTTTCAGCTCTTTTGCAATGTTTTCTTAAGCTCAGCTGTTGTGTGCAGGAAGTCCGATTCTGTCAGCTCAGCTAATTTATTTTTTTTATCCCATAACTGCTATTTGTTTAACTCTTTACTAACCAGATTTTGCTTATCTTGTGACTGCTGTTTAAGAGTTTCAATTTCTTTATGTATTGCTGCACTGGTTGCCTGATATATCTCAGTAACCTACTCTGCTGAATCTAAAGCTCCTATGCACTGCTGAAAAAGTGTTTGTATAACTTGTCTAAAATTCATGAACTCATTCTGCCTGTCTTTTAGAAGTTTATTAAATTCTTTTGTAAAAAGATGTACTGGAGGTGTTGTCAATAACTGAGTTGACTGTTGTTGTAACTCTGAAATTAACCTTTTACATGTGGTGACAGGATATAATGTAAACATATTAACTTTTGCTAGTTCTTCACCATTAAAAGATATGTTTGTACAGTCTAACCTTTGTTGTACACAGAAAGCAGTTTCACATTACTCACACAATAAACATTTATTGTCATACAACACATAATTTTATTTGAGATATCAGTCAAATATTGTAATCCATTTGTATAATGCCTTATTATCAGTTTGCCCTAATAATGTTTTATATAGCTAATATGCTGTTTATACCAACATCGTATTCTGTTATTATGACCTCTAATGGCATCCATACTGTTTGTAACACAGAAAAAGTTTCTTACCAGTCAGCAGTGAGTCAGATGGCCAGGCTGCTTACTGTTGATGGTTGAAAAGTCTCTGTAGTCACTTGTGAAGTTGGTGAAACAAAGCTGGCAGTGGGTGGCTTCAAAACCTTGTTCTTCACCTTTCTTGGAGACTTTATGGCACTGCAACTTTCCTGCACTGCAGTCTCACTCTGGATTTAGATTTCTGAGGAACTGTACTGCTGCAAACTGTGGAAAACTGAAGTACTCAACATAAATGTAAGTTACTGCACCTTTACTAGAGTGACCTTATACAAGGCATCACTCCCCCATGTTCAAATGCACATCAGGGTCACCATTGAAAAATTAATTTATTGAAGGTGCTGCATGCTGTGTTTGCTGTACTGGACTAGAACCAAAGTCTTCTTAAGACACAAAGTCTTGTTGGCTATTTACTGCTGAATCCAAGTCTGGTTATAACACAATGATTTGCATGACTGCATCTGCAATCTGTTTAAAGCACCGAGCCTTGCAAATTGCACACTGATAAAGAAATATACTTTGCAGCATAATACTATTTTACTGTAAGCACAGTTACTAAATAAATAACTTATTTTTTATAACAAACAACACATACTACTGTAGTTTACATGTTTAATGTGCAAAGTTTTTTTCACGACCAGTATTGATGATAGCTTTCCATTTTCCATTTACCTTGGAACTTAAGTTCCTACACACCTCTAACACAGTTTAGTTTACCGTTCTTATATACTCTTTTAGTCATGTGCTTTAGATCCTGTTTTTCTTCTTTTGTAAGGAACTTTTGTGGGAAACCACGTAATGTCTGTTTTAGACTTTCCTTTTGTCCTTCTGTGAAAACATTTAATATTTACTTGTAAGCAGTTCTGCTAATGTGATAATTTACACAATATTTGCCTCTCAGATTTGTTTTCTGCTGATTCTATAAACAGCCTTGTCCATTCATCTGTCAACTTCTTTGCTGATACTGTGGGAGAACATATTTTTGAGGAAACAGCTTGTAAAAGAGCATATACTGCTAATTTTATAAAAGCATGTCCATTCATCTGTCAAACTTCCTTGCTGGTTCATTAACAGAGGTTTCTTGTTTTTTTTTTTTTTCACTTATTTTAACCAGAGCTATGTCACATAGTATGGATGCCAATTTTACATTGCTAAGCACCTACGTTTAAGCAAACTTTTGTTCTATGCTTTATCTTTCAGCATATTTACAGTAGAATTCAATACACACAAACACCTATATTAGCTCATACATAAAATTACACATCTTGTCCAGATAATAGCATGACTTCTGGTTTGGGAAGTACACCATCACTGTCCTTTGGATACTCACAAATGATATTCTGCTCAGTATGGATAAGAGGAATTTCTCAGGTACAATATTCATTGGTTATACCTAAGCCTTCAACCTGATGGACCATAAGCTCCTAGTAGAAACTTTAACTACTGTATGTTTTATTAGGAAAGTTACAGAATGATGTGCTAACTACCTACTTGGGGTGGGATGGTTGGCTAATGGTTAAGGTGTTTGCCTTACAAACACAAGGTGCAGGGTTTGAATCTCACAAGGGATAATTGGCTAAGCTTAAAATGGCTCACAAGGGCAGTTAGCTTTGTACTAATCTATGAACCTATGAACTTTGTCAGTTCTTCCCTTCATAGCTCTAAGCTTTTCAATCAAAGAAAGAGAGAAAGTGTCAGAAATAATGAGGAATTAAGGTTCAGCATTAGGGCTAGTGATTAAATATTATTCTTATTCACCAAGAAAGCTAATAGAATTAAATATTTTAAATTAACATGCATTTTTGAAGGATAAATCTGAAACTACAATGTAAGACATTATTCAGTGACTGTAACCCTCAATTGTTTGTCAGAAAAGCATAATTTTATGATGCACAAACCAAAAAACTATAAATCAAAATCAAGGACATTCTGTTAAATCAGTGATAGTCGAGAGTGTTGCTTTTCTGAGAAAATAGGAAACTCCTTAGCTACCTCAGAGTTCTTCCTCCATGGGTTCACCAAAGGTCAAATCTGTCTCTACTGCTCTTCTCCATCTTTACCAAAAAAACTGAATTCTGCAGCTCCAAATCTTCATTTCACCTATATACCAATGATAGTCACTTATTGCAGACCCTGACTATCCACCTTAATAATAGTTTGAATCTGATCTCACATTTCTTTTATCTTGACTTCTTTTACAATATTTTTTCTACATGTTTCCAAGTCCAAAGCACTGATATTTGGGACTACATACTTAGATCAGTCCACCATATCTGGTATATTAATGACCCATCTCTCTCTCTCTCTCTCTCTCTCTCTCTCTCTTTCTTTGTCTTAGTTGCTGACCATAGGTTTTTCATAGCAGAACCTAATCTGTGAGAATCTCTCCAAATAGTGCTCCAGAAAATGGTTCACAGTAATTCCAAGTCTAAATCAAGCTAATCCTTACAGAAAAAAATGTATGTTTAAAGGAAAATTCTACCTTCTCCTAAAGTTTAACTCAGCTATTAGGTTGCTTTTCTCCCTACAATATGGTTGGAGTATTGTGTAGGTATCAGAAACATGCTTGTACTTTATAAAACTTTCATTTCCTTGCCTTAGAATCAAAGGACAGGACAGCCCACCCATTTTTAAAGTTTAACTTCTCGCATACTTTGCAGAGAAATTCATCCCTGCCTGCATGACAAACTACAGACACAGAAAAATCTGTATTTTATCCTGTCAAGTACTACCGACAATCTTATCTGAGCAATTAATCCTGCTGATGTCAGAAGTTCAGCAACTGCAATAAAAAAGACAGAGAGGTGTGAAACTGTTTTCCACTGGCTTTATCACAGATTGGAAGCAAACTTACACTGATTCACAGCTGCTTTCAATGTAGCCGTGCCTTTCATAGCAAAACAATGCAATGAGATCAGTCAGGGGTTCAAGGGCAGTTGTCACCTCTTCTGACAAATATACATAAGTAGCATCACAGTACTGAAATGCTACGCTTTAAATGTTGGTTATTGATAATAGTTTATATGTTAAGATAACTTAGATGTAGTATCAAAAATGTCTGTGACATTTAGCCAAAAGTCAGAAAATATTTTTATCTTGTAATTCTTGTAGAGTATGAACACATTTACTATTTTAATGCCCCAACCCTGCACAGGACAGAACTGCCAAATCATGGCTGTTCTGCAGGAAATGAGATGGGTGACAATTCTATCAACTAGGTGCAGTGATACTGTTCATAAGAAAGTCTTTTAAGCTTTCTTGCGATATCCTTCCAGAGTCTGATGCATATCTGGTGCACAGATCTATGGAAAGAGACAGCTCCCACTGACTTTGAATCTGTCCTTGTACAGGTAGAATGTATGAACATTTTCTAGTCAGGAAAGGAAATGCAACCATTGATAGTAAACATGATATATAGCTGAATTAGCATGAGCATGCATATTGTATGTGTCTTTTCATTAAAAATATTAGGAAAGTAAAAGTACTTTTAACTATCTATCTATCTATCTATCTATCTATCTATCTATCTATCTATCTATCTATCTATCTATATGTGTGTGTGTGTGTGTGTGTGTGTGTGTGTGTGTGTGTGTGTGTGTGTGTGTGTGTGTGTGTGTATATATATATATATATATATATATATATATATATATATATATATATTTATGTGTATGTGTGTGTGTGTGTGTGTGTGTGTGTGTGTGTGTGTGTGTGTGTGTGTGTGTGTGTAGGTCTATTCCATAAGACCGAAAATTCAAATGGCCAAAAGCCAAAATATCTAAAAAGCGAAGCATTTTTAATGCAGGGGGCAAGACTCTCTAAACCCATCCACATGACTGCTAATTATATATACCCAACTCTGACGTCACATTACTCCCTGACTGAAAGTTGCATTAATGTACACCTTTATTTTACGTTACACAGTTTTCTCTCAAAATGTTGTTTCATGATAGCTTAATGATATTAATACTTTTCATTTTGCTTAATGTAATCTTAAGTGCAATTTCTTTCTATTTTAGGTAATTGTTATCTTGTTATTTTATAAACTTTTCTCATCTGACTCTCGCTGAAAAGTGGAACAAACATAAACAAGCAAATATCACCTTAACAAAGACTGATTAGTGCATCTGATCATAATTAATAATAATATTGTAAGAGTAGTAATTCTGCATTTACATTTATGTTTTAAAAACTGTATGTATAGTGCCATATCTGCTTTTTTGTAGTTAATATTATATCCTAGCAGGGAGCCAGATGGTGAAGGATATGGGGTAGGAATTGTATTTTTATATACCAAGCCTTTGCCTGTGCAAGCTTCACCAAGTTTGGAAGCATGTAGAAATATACCTAACTTGTAACGAAGTGCAAGTACTTAGTGACAGCCAGAGTAAAAGGTTGCATTATCAAAACTAACTGCAGCTGGTTGTGTTCATAAGGTGAAGACTGAACACCCAATAACAAAAGTACTAACTGGCAAAGTTAGAGATGGGATGACCTGAGAGCAAAGGGGAAGAGTAAGGAGGGACAAGCTGCAGTAGGACAATCCATAAGCAGTGTTATGGGTGATAAGATCAGTCAGGGCTGTGTATGTCAATGTGTGTCTTGTGTGAATTACAAGCTGAGGCTAGTATTGCCCCAGTGATAGCATCCTGCAGTTCTGATGTGGGAAGATCTCATCTAAAATATTGGTCTGTGAATTATATCACTGTATAGCTGCAGCAGTGAAGCTTTTACTGTTGATCAAAACCTCACATTTTATTTTTGACTGCAGTCAAATCCACTGAAGACTACAGTTCCCTTTTTTCTACTGGATATAGAATTTAACATAGATTCTTCTTTTGTAGACAGATCTGTCATTTTCAGATGCTGTGCCAGGTTTACCATTTAGAATCTATTGCAGACCTCACCAGAATTTGTTTACTTGTTTGTTTTGCTGACTAGGAATGTCCACTAGGTATTGAACTCTTTTTCAATGGCAGCCTAGGGAGAACATTTCCATAAAGATATAACAATTAGGATAAAGGTCAATAATAATTAAGACTGAAGATAAACAAAAGATGCCAGATACCAGAAGAATGCAAAGTTCCTGTAATCACGGCTGCACAGGTAAAAAACACACTGTCCAAAGCCAAGAACACAGCATCCATGGGACCTGATGACATCCCAGGCTGTGTTCTACATGAACTACAGAACAAACTGGCACCCCACCTAAGTGCCATGTTCAGTCATAGCCTCACCTCAGGCTATGTGCCCACTGAATGGCGCACAGTGACAGTTATCCCACTCCACAAAGAGAGAGCCACCACAGACTCCGGAAACTACCGCCCAATTAGCCTAACGAGCCTGGTCTGCAAGGCTATGGAGCACATCATCATGGAACTTATAAACAATGACATTGGTAATCTCCAAACTCAGGACCCCTTCGGGTTTGTAAAAGGCAGATCATGTCTCCTAAACCTGATAGACTTCTTTGAAGCAGTCACCAAAGCCGTAGATGAGGGTAAGGTGGTTCACACAGCCTATCTAGATCTCGCCAAGGCTTTTGACACCATCCCCCACTCTGGAATTACAGATAAACTCACTAAACTAGGTATAAATCCCTATGCCACAAGATGGGTTGCCAACTGGCTCACTGACAGAACCCACACTGTGAAAGTAGCAGACTCCAAATCCAGCTTCAGACCAGTGACAAGTGGAGTACCACAGGGTTCAGTCCTGGGTCCTCTCCTGTTTGGTATCTACTTCTCTGAAGTACAGGCCAACACAGAAGGTCTTTGGCTAATGAAGTTCGCAGATGACTGCAAACTAGGAACCATAATCAAAACTCCAAAAGATGTGGACATCCTACAAAAGGGCCTTGATGAGACAGATGCCTGGTGTCAAAGCCATGGCCTCAAGCTCAATGCCAAAAAGTGCATTGTCATTCCTTTTGGTAAAAACTCAGTACCCATGAACTACCACATAGGTGGTAGTCTACTTAACACCGAAAGTGTGATGAGACCTTGGGACACAGATGGACAGTAGTCTCTCCTTTGATAATCACATCGCCACAGTAGTCAGAACATCCTTCTATGTGGCACACCTCATCACAAAATGTTTGTCATCCAGGAAAAAAGAGGTCATTGTTCCCCTCTATTCATCACTCATTAGACCCATTATAGAGTACAATGCCCCTTTTGGTATGTACCTCACAAGACATCTACAACAACTGGAAAGGCCACAGAAATACCTCACAAAGAGGATTACCAGCCTCAAAGAGATGCCCTATGCAGACCGTCTCAAAAAACTGCAGCTTTACTCCATTGCATATCGCCTACTCAGAGGTGATCTCTGCCTAACACACAAAGCTATGTCAAACCCAGAGCTTTTAGACATGCTCCACTTAAAGAAATCCCAATCCCTACAAGCTACACGCTCTAGGGACCTAAACCTCGTCACCACAATAAACAGAACATGCTGGAGGGATAGATTCCTGTCCCAGAGACTTCCCATACTCTGGAACAAGCTACCTATCTATATCAAAAAAAGCTCCTCATTAGCACTGTTCAAGAAAAATCTTGATGATTGGATGGGAGATAGGAAATTCACCCCGGGGATCACTTCTGTGGCTCTGCTCGACTGTGGCACAGGCAAATAATTTTATTGGGTGGTGAAAGCCAGGGTACCTTTGGCTAGGCTTATATAGGCCCTAGGGCCAATAGCCTAGTACCTACCTATGAATCTATGAACCTATGCTTACAAAAATATATACAAAACATATAAAAGCTAACAAACAGAAAAGCTTGCAAAAATATATACAGTAACATAAAAGCTAGCAAGAAATATCTTACTTCAGAAGGTGTATACAGACATTTTGAATTTTCAGACTAAGTCCAATTAATAATCCATTAGTGTAGACATTGATAAATACCTCAGAGAACTGCATTCCTGTTAATAAGATGCTGGCAGTTTTGGGGGTAAGAGAAGATGACTCACCCAGGTGGATAGCGGTGACATAACTATGAGTTATGGAGGAATTGTTTTACTTTAGATTTGAATAAATATGGTTTGTCAAGAAGTGTGACTGTGACTGGAAGAGAGATCTAAGACTTGGAAATGTCGGAAGGTAGATGTTTGATGTCAGAACAGAACAGATAATGCTTCTATGGCTTCTATGGCTGTGCATCTTTCAGGATAATGCATCTGACTGTGCATTAACTGCAAATGAAAAAAGGACAGTTGAGATAACTCTGACTAGTGTAAGTGCTTGACAGAGACACGGTGATGAGTAGAGTATAATATGATGGATGCTAGCTAATTTATTGCTTTGTATCATTGTTCTAGTTTGTTCTTTTGAGTGAATTGAAGAGAGGTAAAAATTAGCAAGGCATATAGAAATATTGGTAGGAGATATGTGGAAACAAGTGTGATTCTAATATTTTCAATAATGTACTATCTGGCCCTGTATATAAAAAAGTCGCAGTGGTACAGCGGTTGCGTTGTTGCCTCACAGCAAGAGGTTCTCCCGTTCGATTCTCAGCTAGTGTGCGGGGAGTGCCTTCTGTGTGGAGTCTGAATGTCCTCCCCGCGGTCAAGTGGCCTCCGAAAGACATACGTGAATGGGCATGCCTTCGCTGAAGGTTGGGTGTCGGGCTGGCAACTCGGCAGCATAAAAATCTACTGCCAATCATTAGCGGACAGGAATTCCGCTGTGGCGACCCCTATCTGGGAAAAGCCGAAAAGACAAACAAAAACTGTCTGGCCCTGTATAAGAGACCTAGTTTTTGATATATATTTTTCTTTTTTATACTAGTTGAATATGCAGATCAAATTTCATGTTGCCATCAAAGGTGACACAAGTAATTTTGTATTTGAGACTATCAATTGTTGCACTTGTTGTGGATATAATTTTGAAGATGTGTTTGATTGTAGAATGTGCCTTTGGGTGAAAAAGAGTAGTTTTGTCTTTTTGGCATTTATGATAAGGTTAGAACTGGTTTCAAAGGAGGTGATCAACTCTTTGGTGAATTGCTGGAGATGAGAACGATTTGAAGCTAAACAAATAAGAGTAGAATCATTGATGTGTTGAATAAGTTTGGCATGTTTAGAGGAATACTACAAGTTGTCAATGAAAATGTTAAACAGGAGATGATTGAATACAGAGCCTTGAGTGATCCCAAAAGAGACCATAAAGAAGATAGAATAGGAGGGTTGCCTGCTATTTTTCAGAAAGATAGCTTTGAAATCATGAAATGAAGGAATGTGACAGTCCTGGGTTTGCTAGTGTAGTAACATTTCATGAAAGACAATGTCAAACACTTTGGCTAAATATAGGAATAATATTGATGTCAAACTATTTTAAGTTAAAATTTTGTTTGATAATGTTAGCAAAGTTTAGAAGCGCTAGAGTGATGCAGTGGTATGGTCTGAAGCCAAGCTGGGCAAAAAAGAAGAAGTTATTATCTACTATGTGTTAAAGAAATTGAGTGTGGATACATTTGGAATGGTACCACAGTAGCTTAATTTCCTTAAGAAAAATCACACATGAGTTATATTTCTTAAACACTAGCAATCTTTTTATAACAAAATAAAAATAAAGATGGCCTACAGCCTAAAGTACCTCTTGTGATTTCTAAAATAAGATCACTCAGTACTAATACTACAATTACTTTGTCCTATCAATGTGGCAGCAGTTAACTCACTGTAACTTAAATATGAGTAAAGTTCTAGTTTAAGAAGAGGAAGGTGACACAATGCCACATGTTTCTAATGCTCATTTTATTAGCTACATATTACATGTATGAAAAGGAAACGTCCTAATTCACTGCTTTTTCATTGCACTTTGTGTACTTTTACCAAATACGGGGTTTCTATTGACATTTCTTCTTCTTCTTCACCTGTTGCATTCTGGGACATGCAGTATGTAGTGTCATTTTACAATGTAAACATGACTGCCTCTGATTGACTAGGCTTAAAATTACTGAGTTTATTTTAGCTTTGTAGATGACTTTAGATTTAGTACCTTACAGTTGTATGCAGATACCTCATTTTTTGTTTTTCTTCTAAGAGTTTTTATTTATTTGACATTTGAATGCTGAAAAGAGACCCTGGCATATTCTTTCTTTCTTACTGCAGAAGTCTTTATAGAGCTAGGCTTGGAATTGTCTCCAGCTTGTGCATGTCATAATTAGAGCCCATAACAAAGACTGAAGATACAACAAATTGTATTTTTCTGTTAAATAGCTTGCCTTGCTTTGGATGTTTGGTGATGCAGAATCTTGATTCATTGTTACATTCAAAGGAGCACTATTTATACTGGAATGCAAGAATAAAGGAGGTTGCATCTGGTGAACTTAAGGTGTAACTTCTGTCATCCATTTAAGCAGCAGGATAGGTGCACTGATCTTGTAAAAGATATTCTTCACTTCTACAGGTCTGCATCTTCTCATTGAAAGGTCCAGGGAGAATTCCATGTATCATCAAAAGTCTGTATTAACGAACTTAACCAATGACAATTCCTTAAAAAATACTCCTCCCACTCCTACAGTTTAACTCAATACTTAGGTTTCTTTTCTCCTTGTAATATTGTTCTAATATTATGTAGGTACCATAAACCTGCTTATACTTTTTAAAACTTTCATTTCCTTGCTTTGGAATCAAAGGAATGGAAAGACCACCTACTTTTTTTTCATCTTAACTTCTCACATACTTTGCAGAGGAATTCATCTCTGCTTGCATACCATAGACACAGATCAATCTGTAGTTTACCCTGTCAGGTACTACTGTCAGTCTTAGATGGACAATTAATCCTGCTAATGTCAGGAACACAACAGCTGCTCTAAAGAAAGATAGAAAGCTGTGGAACTGTTTTCCATTGTTTTTTATTGCAGAGAGAAGGAGAATTTAACACTCCCCTTTCATAGCAAAACAAAGCAATTAGATCAATCAGGGGTTCTAAGGCATGATATAAAGACAATGAGAAAGATTGCATGTGCAACACATAGCCACTATATGACAGTGAATAAGTAAAACATTAAGCAACATTTAGTACTCTACTATGTTAACTTTATTATAAATAAATTATAAATAATGAATTGTATGAGCCTGTATTACACGCGTATACACACACACACACACACACACACACACACACACACACACACACACACACACACACACACAGACACACACACACATCCATGTGTGTTTATGTGTAGACATACGTATAGAGTTACACAAAATTTCCATTTTCTGATTTGTTTTTAAAGTACATGAAGTACACACACAGGCATATAATCTACTTCTACATTTTATACACACACTCATATGTTTTTGTACAGATACACACACATACATATACACAAGCACATACACACATATACTTTATATATATATATATATATATATATATATATATATATGTGTGTGTGTATATGTATGTGTGTGTGTGTGTGTGTGTGTGTGTGTGTGTGTGTGTGTGTGTGTGTGTGTGTGTGTACGCATGCAATACAGGCTCAAACAATTCATTATTTATAATAAAGTTAACATAGAGTACTAAATGTTGCTTAATGTTTTACTTATTCACTGTCATGTATTGGTTATGTGTTGCACATACAATCTTTCTTATTGTCTTTATGTCATCAGTTTTTTCTTTGTAATGCTAAGTGCATTTATTGCTTGTTATTATCTTTGCCAATGTTGTCTGAATCATGGCTGAAATGGGTGCTGGGACTAGTTCACTTTCCTGGTTACGAAAGTATAAATAAATACAAAACAGAAAACTACCCCGTCTCTAGAACAGTCTCCCCATCCATCTGAAGCAGAGTTCCTCCCTAACCCAATTCAAGTGTAATGTGGACAATTGGATGGGGAACAGGAAATTCATCCATGGTTTGGCACCTATGTCTCTAATGGACACAAGCACCCTGTAAATGGTTCATCTCTCAGGTCTCTGCTTGTGAATGTTTCATCTCCCAAGCCCCTGCTTACACTTGTCAAGGGTATCAGACCTTGTCAGAGATCTGGGATACATAGCTAGGCTTAAAAAGGCTCTAGTTGTCTAGCCTAGTAAATACCTATGAACCTATGTTATCAATGAGGTAGTTTCCTAGTGTAGCAAAAGTACTATTATGAATTTCTAAGCATTAAGTTTTAGGCTGTGCCTTCCTGTAGGATGCTAGTGTCTTGGGAGGATTGTATAACTTTTCATCTGTAAACGTGGTCAGCCAGAGGCTTTAGACATGTTCTATCCATTGACTTTGGTTGCCGAAAAATAAATGCCAAAAAGAAATGGGTCCAGCACAGAGCCCTGAGAGAGTCAACTAGTTACCAGCCTCTTTGTGGAGGTGGTCTTCCTATCCTAACTTCCTGGGTCTTATCTGAGAGCTAGTTGGCTATCCAGCTTATAATATAGGGGGTTATGCCTACTTCCATGAGTTTGTTTACAATGGCTGAGTGGGATATTGTATCAAATGCCTTAGCCAGGTCAAGGTATGTAGTATGTACTATTTTTCCCTCATACATTGCCTTGATGACTTTTTCAAAGAAATCAGCCAGGTTGAGTAGGCATGATCTGCCTTTGACAAAGCCGAACTGGATTGGACGGCTCAGGGTTTCCTGTGTCATTATTAATTATATCCATGATAAGTCTTTCCATGGCTTTGCATATAAGGCTAATCAAACTTATGAGTCTGTAGTTCCCAGGGTCCATTGATGGACCTCCCCAGGGTCCATTGATGGACCTCCCTCATGAATGACTGCTACAGTCCTCCATTTATGTGGCACAAAGCCTAAGTGGAGGCTGAGTTTAAATAGTGAATTCAGAGGTCCAGTTATGTCATGCTTCAGGCTTTTTAGGAGGCATCATGGGGTATTATCAGGGCCCATTGATACAGTATTCTTAGCCTTAGACAGCACATTCAGAACCTGCTGCCTAGTGATAGCTGGAGGGGGTATGTTTGATGGTATTACTAGAGGTATGGCTGGGAGGGGGAGGGGTGTAAAACTAGAGCTGATTTGTCAGCCAGGAGATTTGCTATATCTTCCAGATACATGTAAATGACTCTATTAACAATCAGTTCTGTGCACTGCTGTGTACTGCCTTTGAGGTTGCGGACATAGCTAAAGAAAGCATTGTGAGAGTCCACGGCCTGGAAGGCTATCTTTACCACAAAATTGGCTTTACTACACTTAATCTGCTCTCTTGTTGTTTGTTCAGCTTGATGATAACATTTTATCCTGCTGGGTATTGCATTTTCTAATTTTAGCTATGACTTTTATCCTTTTGTTGTACAAACTGTTTATTTTGGATTCCACCAGGGTGGTTTATTTTTTTTTTTAGCTTGTTCTGGGTGTGTTTCTGGTAAGCAAAACTGTCACTATGTATCTATTGACATGCTTGAACTGGGTTGTTGTGTACAGTTCTGCATAGGCAGCTGTGCTCTCCGGGTTTGAAGGGGCTTGAAATTCTGCCAGGTAATTGCTTAATAGTTGTTGAACTTAGAGTAGTTCCTAACTGTTAAAGGGTTTGCTGGGGTCACAGCAATGACTTTTATTTTGAATTTTCAAGCTTTATGGTCTAGAGAGGACACTACACTTTGAGGGGAGGAGTGCAGCTTTCTCTCATGGTTGTTGAGTACCAGATCCATTATGTTTGTACTCCTGGTGGGCAAATGGCCTATCTGGTCCAGGATATGTGTGTTTAATAATCCACAAATCTGTGGGATTGCAAGTTTCTGGTATGATTCCCAGTTTTTAGAGTGGTAGTTAAAGCCCCCATAAATATGGTATTTCATGGAATGGTAAGTTTCTTCAGTGCAGGAAAAAGTGGGAGATAGAAAAGACTGACCAGGCTAGGAAGGAATACTGGTTGGCTAACAAAGAAGCTAAGAAAGAAGTTGCAATAGCAAAGAATAGGGCATCAGAGGCACTCTACCATCCTCTGGAAAGTAACTTAATAGATGGCATAAAGAAAATATATCAGGTTGCGAGGCAGAGACAGAAGGATAAAGAAGATATTCAAACATCCTTCATAAGGGATGCCAGCAACAACCAGCTCATCCGTCCCCAGGACATGAAAGGCAGATAGAAGGAGTACTTCCAGCAGTTGCTGAATGAAGAAAACCCCACAGAAGTTGTACTTCCCCAGATACAGCCTACGATGAAAGAAAAGGAGGAACCCACAATAGAAGAAGTAAGAACAGCAATAAGGAGAACACAGTCAGGGAAACCAGCAGGCTCAGATGAGGTCAAAGAAGATGTGATAAAGATGCTGGGTGACATAGAGGAGAAATGGTTTCAGAGAGAACTAATGGCAGTGTGGAGAAAAAGGCATATCCTAGATGAATGAAGAATAAGCGTGCTAGTGCCAGCATTCCAGAACAAAGGGAATATACACAACTGTAGGCAGCACAGAGATATCAAATTCCTGTCACAATGCATGAAGGTTCTGGAGACGGTGACTGATAAACAAATATGCCGAGTAGTAGAAAGTAAGATGGGAGATAAGCAGTTTGGATGTAGATCAGGATGCAGTACAACTGACCCAAAGTTTGCAGTGAGACAGATAGTTGAAAAGAAGATAGAGATGAGGAAACAGTCCAAATGGTCATTCCTAGACTTGGAGAAAGCATGTGACAGTGCCACAAGAAAGATGATTTGGGCAGTTGTGCAGTGATTTGAAGTCCCAGAAACATTGGTAAAATTAGTGCAAGCTATGTACAGGGACTCGACTCAAATACGAGCAGTGTTCGGTCTCACAGAGGGGTTCCCAGAGGGAGTGGGTGTGCATCATGGTTCAGCTCTGAGCCCACTGCTGTTCGTGCTGGTGATCAGCTACATTAGCAAGCAGGTCGGAGAGGACAGATCAACAAAAGTTGATGTATGCAAATTATGTGGCATTACAGGCAGACTCTGAGCAAGAACTTCAACAAAAGATAGGGGAATGGAATGCAAAACTGAAGGCACGTGATGAAACTGAGTACAAATAAGACTGTGTTAGTGGCAGCAACTGGGGGAGAGCAGAAGTTGAGAACTGAGATAGAAGGGAACATAGTGGAACAGGTTAACAGCTTCAACTATCTGGGAAGAGTGGTTGAGAAGAAGAGAAGTCTGAATGAGAAGGTCAAAGCTAGAATAAAAGGGGCTGCTGCCAACTGGCACAGAGTGTCATGTGTAGTATATGACAGAAGAATGCCAAAGAAGCTGGAAATTAAAGTGTACAAAACAGTGGCACAACCAGCAATGAAGCTAGAGATGATGGAAATGATGGAGATGAAGTGTCTGAGATGGCTTGTAGGATGCACACTGTTTGACAGATGAAGAAATGCAGAAACAAAGGCATCCAGCAAAGAGGTGGATGGATTGTGTGAGAGAAGACTGGCAACAGCCAGGCATTAGTGTCAAAGAAGCCAGAAGAGTGGCTTTGAATAGAGAGAGATGGCAACAGTTGATATGACACTCTGATCCCATGTAAAAATGTGAAAAAGGGGGCTAATGATGATGATGGTAAGTATCTTCAGTAGGTCTAAGTATGAGCTACGGGTTTCATGGGCCATAGAGGGTGATCTGTAGCTTGCAAGGATATGATGTGGGATTCTACATATGGTAAGTTGGACATGGAGAAGCTCCATCATGTAATCCTGTCTGACCAACCCTGAGGTATGTTTGTTTTTTATGTAGATAGAGACACCTCCACCTTTAGTCCATGCCTGTTCAGTAGCTGGTTTAAATGTGTACAAGGCATTGTATTCCTGCACTGCCATGGTGCCTTCTGAACTTTAAACCATGTCTCAGTAACTTCAAAGATGTCTGCATTCTGCAAGGTGATGAGAGCATGGAGGGAGTGGAGTTTCTTGATTAGACTCCTAGTATTGAGTAGTAATACCTTTAGATTTCCTTAAGTTGATTTTGGTAAGTTAGATGGATTGTGCCTAAAAAAAGCACTCCGGGGGAGTGTAATGTTTTAGCCAATATTCAAAAGCCTAGCAGGGAGAGATGCAAATTATCCTTGGCAAAGCAACCTGGTCTGTTGACCATATCCTTCCATGTTGACAAATATTGTATCCCCTTTGAATGACACCAGAAGCTAAGCCAATTATTAACGTCACATATCTTCTGTTTGTAAGGTGGTATCATCCTTGTTGAAGCTGCTCAATGAAAGATTCATATCAGCCTGAGACACATGGTCCAAGAGCTCCATAAGATCTCTCTTCATATATTCCACGGAGGTACATCATAGGTCATTTACACACACATGGACTATGTCTGAGTCATGCTGGTACATGTAGTTCACGGACCTGTGTGCATGAGTGACTTGGCCAGTCTTGGACCCTGACAGGCAACCGACCATGATTTTCTCTGTGTTCAGCCTGGTGAGTAGGGTATCTGTAGAGTATCTGTGTTTAACAATGGAGTCTCCTATGACTAGACTATTATGTAGAGTGTTGGCTTGTGTTATGGGTTTTGCAGTCGAGGCACCTTGAGGAGCGGTATATGTGGTATATGTGTGGTGTATGTGTGAGTTTGCTGAGGATAATTGATATGTGTCAAGTATCTGAGAGGTCTTTGGGGTTTAGGAAGTTTGGTTTTAGTGCCTCAGCATTTGTTGGTCTATGTGACAGGTGCATATTATGCATTCTGGGTGTACTTTGCAAGTGCCGGTGTGTGTGGCTGTTACTGACAACCCGATTGTAATTTTGACTACTTGTATGCAAATGGCTTGCCCCCAGTGACATTGTATAATTACATCTTTCACATACTATGTCACTTTCTTTAAGATTAGTTGGATTGTCATTGAACATGAGACAATTGCTATGTTGTCTCAGGATGCCCATATCTACCATACTGGTGATAGAGTAATTAAGAAAGGGCATATCCTTGATGCCAGGTCCTTCTAGGTGAACTTCAATGGTGGGATACAAGAGGGGTTAATAGCTGACGAGCTTGGGTGCTTTTGAGGCTAGAAGAAAACATTAAGCTATGCAAGAGTAAGTTCATAGGGCAGTCCTCCTCACTGCATAAATTGTTGCTCTTTGCACAACTGAGTTACTATATGCAATTTCAGAGGTTGTTCTATGGAGAAAATGAATTTTCTAAGTGCCTGCATCTGTAACAGGCATTGGTAAATGCAAAAAGCTCGAAAATGAAAGCACAAACAGCCACTGAAGACGACCACTGGTAATGCGGAACAATACTGACTTTATTGAAGAAATGACTAAGCGCTTTCACCAGTCAGTACTGGCTTCTTCAGAGTCATTTTACAATCACAATTAAAACACCTTTATAGTAACTGCCCTATGTGAAAAAGCTGACATCACACTATAACAACCAGTGAACATCCTAATCCACTTTTTTAAAAAAATCCTAATGTTGAATTAAATATTTAAAATACACACACAACATACTAAATCTAGAAAATGATGATGTAAAAAATAATAATAATAAAAAAATGTTAGTATAAATATGAATATAAATACACATTTTTTTAAAAAATTGCTAGTAATTTAAATCTGACTTGATTTAAATTTTAAAACAGGTTTCAGAGACACACAGTCATTGAGACCAGGGTATCTCAAAGCATTTAATCTAAGTTGCCATTCTGCTTCCAAAACAGCAACTCTATTAGCCACATCACCTCTCCCTAGTAAAGAAACACGGTCCACTACAAAGAACAAAAACTTATTGAAATTGGGACATATGGTGGCATGCAAATAAAGTGCATTGTGTATGTCTTTTTTCCTGATAGATCTAACATGTTCTGATATTCTATCTCTTAATCTTCGAGTAGTCATGCCAACATAAAATGCTTCACATGACATACACGATGCTACATAAACTAAATTCTTACTATTACAATTACAATGCCCAGGGCAAGCAATAGTATATCTGTAATCAAAAACACAAAGATAAGAACCTTCCCCAATGAACCTACACTGTTTACAAGCCCCACATTTACTCATGCGTGATTTGTTATGAGGCTTAACTTCTTTTTCCAAAATACACTTTAAATTCTCACCCCTACTAAAAACAATCACAGGTTCAACACCTAAGGTTCCCTTAATTTCAGCACTCAAAAAATACCTCCAAGTGTTTCTCAAACTGGCACACAATTCAGCAGCCCTGTTGTTGTACTTTAAAACAAAAACTGCTCCAGTTTTTTTATTATTATTGTTATTATTGTTGTTAATACTATTGTTGCCCCCCATGTCGGCCTGTTGAACTTTAATATTCAAAATTGGCATATAATCTGTTCTTCTTTTCCTAAGCACTTCTTTCTTGATTTTAAGTAAAAGCTTAAGAGGGTATCCTCGTTCCAAAAACATGCCTATTAACTTGAAAATCTCTTTCCTGAACACATCATCTTTGCTGACTAACCTAGATGTTCTGACCATCTGCCCCTTCACTACACCCTTTCTCTGGTGAAAAGGATGACAACTTCCAAAATGCAACAGGGAATTCGAATAACTCTCCTTTCTGTATATAGTACTTGAAAAGCCCACATTAGTTTTATTGATAGTTAAATCCAAAAAGTTAATACATTCTTCATTCCACTCATAAGTGAACTTAAAAAAGTTTGTGGTACCATTCAAGTAATCCACAAAGTCTACCGCAGTCTTTTCTTCACCTCTCCATAAAATCAAAAGGTCATCCAAAAACCTGTTGTATAATAAAATATTGCTGTTGAACCTGGAAGGGAAAACAAAAAGTCTTTCCCATGCCAACAAAACTAGGTTAGCAAAAACCGGGGCACATTTTGCCCCCATTGCCACCCCAGAAAGTTGCTGAAATACCTCACCTTCAAACAAAATAAAATTATTTTTTAAAACCACTTCCATAAGATCTTGAAGTAAATTAATCCGATCTTTGTTCACAATAGAACTAGCATGGAGACTATCATAAAACATTTCTAAACGTACTTGGTGTGGAATGACAGAAAATAAATTAACCACATCTATAGTTAGAAAGCCAAAACAGGAGTTGTCATTAGTAACTTCTCTAAGTCTCTCCAAACAATGCCAAGAATCCCTCAAAGTATGTTTTGCTTCACTAACAGCTGACTTAGATAACACATCTATGAACGCCGCAAGCGGTTCAGTCTTTGAACCCCTAGCCGCGACAATTGGTCTAAAAGGCAAACAATCAGTGCCTTTGTGCACTTTGGGGATACCAAAAATGGTAGGCATTGCTGGAAATTTTACTGTGAGATAGTTAAACTCTATCTCATTTATAACTTCCTGGTACAATGCATCCAATAAGAACAAATCAATTTTGGCATAAGCCCTATTGACCTCATTTATAGATACCCTCCTATACGTTAACTCATCATTCAAAATTTCAGTCATCCTAGAAGTATAATCAATTTTTGTCATTAGTACCATACCTCCACCTTTATCAGGTTTCATACACCTATATTGGTTGGAGGCCCTAAAACTTCTTAAAATAAGTCTCTCATCAACTGAAAGGTTATCAAATACCTGAATTTTTTGTGAACATATCCTTCTAAAATCACACTCAACCAATTTTTCTAGTAAGGTAACTTCAGCATTAGGGGGCGGTAGAAAAGTACTCTTTCTTTTCAAGTCTTGTGAAACTTCAGTATTCATCACCCCTTCAATTTGTTTGTTAGAAGAGAAAAAAATCTGTTACTAAGACTAAGTTACTAATGACAACTCCTGTTTTGGCTTTCTAACTATAGATGTGGTTAATTTATTTTCTGTCATTCCACACCAAGTAGGTTTAGAAATGTTTTATGATAGTCTCCATGCTAGTTCTATTGTGAACAAAGATCGGATTAATTTACTTCAAGATCTTATGGAAGTGGTTTTAAAAAATAATTTTATTTTGTTTGAAGGTGAGGTATTTCAGCAACTTTCTGGGGTGGCAATGGTGGCAAAATGTGTCCCGGTTTTTGCTAACCTAGTTTTGTTGGCATGGGAAAGACTTTTTGTTTTCCCTTCCAGGTTCAACAGCAATATTTTATTATACAACAGGTTTTTGGATGACCTTTTGATTTTATGGAGAGGTGAAGAAAAGACTGCGGTAGACTTTGTGGATTACTTGAATGGTACCACAAACTTTTTTAAGTTCACTTATGAGTGGAATGAAGAATGTATTAACTTTTTGGATTTAACTATCAATAAAACTAATGTGGGCTTTTCAAGTACTATATACAGAAAGGAGAGTTATTCGAATTCCCTGTTGCATTTTGGAAGTTGTCATCCTTTTCACCAGAGAAAGGGTGTAGTGAAGGGGCAGATGATCAGAACATCTAGGTTAGTCAGCAATGATGATGTGTTCAGGAAAGAGATTTTCAAGTTAATAGGCATGTTTTTGGAATGAGGATACCCTCTTAAGCTTTTACTTAAAATCAAGAAAGAAGTGCTTAGGAAAAGAAGAACAGATTATATGCCAATTTTGAATATTAAAGTTCAACAGGCCAACATGGGGGGCAACAATAGTATTAACAACAATAATAACAATAATAATAAAAAAACTGGAGCAGTTTTTGTTTTAAAGTACAACAACAGGGCTGCTGAATTGTGTGCCAGTTTGAGAAACACTTGGAGGTATTTTTTGAGTGCTGAAATTAAGGGAACCTTAGGTGTTGAACCTGTGATTGTTTTTAGAAGGGGTGAGAATTTAAAGTGTATTTTGGAAAAAGAAGTTAAGCCTCATAACAAATCACGCATGAGTAAATGTGGGGCTTGTAAACAGTGTAGGTTCATTGGGGAAGTTTCTTATCTTTGTGTTTTTGATTACAGATATACTATTGCTTGCCCTGGGCATTGTAATTGTAATAGTAAGAATTTAGTTTATGTAGCATCGTATATGTCATGTGAAGCATTTTATGTTGGCATGACTACTCGAAGATTAAGAGATAGAATATCAGAACATGTTAGATCTATCAGGAAAAAAGACATACACAATGCACTTTATTTGCATGCCACCATATGCCCCAATTTCAATAAGTTTTTGTTCTTTGTAGTGGACCGTGTTTCTTTACTAGGGAGAGGTGATGTGGCTAATAGAGTTGCTGTTTTGGAAGCAGAATGGCAACTTAGATTAAATGCTTTGAGATACCCTGGTCTCAATGACTGTGTGTCTCTGAAACCTGTTTTAAAATGTAAATCAAGTCAGATTTAAATTACTAGCAATTTTTTAAAAAAATGTGTATTTATATTCATATTTATACTAACATTTTTTTATTATTATTATTTTTTACATCATCATTTTCTAGATTTAGTATGTTGTGTGTGTATTTTAAATATTTAATTCAACATTAGGATTTTTTTTAAAAAGTGGATTAGGATGTTCATTGGTTGTTATAGTGTGATGTCAGCTTTTTCACATAGGGCAGTTACTATAAAGGTGTTTTAATTGTGATTGTAAAATGACTCTGAAGAAGCCAGTATTGACTGGTGAAAGCGCTTAGTCATTTCTTCAATAAAGTCAATATTGTTCCGCATTACCAGTGGTCGTCTTCAGTGGCTGTTTGTGCTTTCATTTTCGTGGTTTTACCCTGTTTTGGGTGTTTCTGTCTTGGTTGCTGTTTTTTCAGCCTTGGTGACGTCCGCTTGTGTGGCAGTGTTTATACGTGACTTTTTCGGATGGAGAGTGTTTTAAAAGAGCTTGCCCTTGTGGTTGACAAACTTATCAAGCTTCACACGGGAGAAAAAGGAGAGAGTAGAATGGTTTCGGCAGTTAGCCCCACTGACTCTCAGGTTGAACTTTTTACCATGCATTCTCCCATTTCCATTGCTCTGGGTCAGGAAATGAATGCTTCCACTTCATATAGTGGAGCTGTTTCGAAAAACACTACCTCTAATGTGGTACCTTCTGCTTCGGCTCCTGTAGCGTTGCCTAAACCAGTTGTGATTGGACGACAGCATGATCTTTCTTCCTGGTTTCAAACGCCGTCTTTTGGAGACATAACAGCAGTAGTAGATGAGAAGTTCATCGATTTTCCAACTTTGAGGGAACAAATATCTAAGTATGAAAAACTTTGTATCAAGTTTAAAGCAATTCAGCTCGATAACTTATTTTTGAAAAAATCTAAGGAACTAAATCAAGTGCCTAAAGGGTTACGTATTTGGAAGTTACCTATGGGTATAGAAACTGGTACTGAAGCTTTTCATGAGTTAACAGCTTTGTTCAATCGAGCAGGTATGGATATGTTAGATATCATTATTCGTAATAATGACATGAAGTTGTCTCAAATGCAGGATGACATTAGTAAATTAAATAAGAGTATTACTAGTGACCTTTTGTTTTTTGAGTATCAAACTAACTTTGACAAGACGCTGAGAAACATTGAGGCGTTTATTAATAAAAACAAGATTACTAAGCAAAATAAACTTTTAGAGATACAACTGACTATAAGAACAATTGTGCATATCCACCTGGATATAAATTGACAGTAACTGATTCGGGCGAAAGACTGAATGATCCTGTGTTCATGGATGATTATGTTGAGCAAAACAACGATGATTTTTTAGTACAGCAGAATGGACCACGGAGGTCAGAGAGACTTATGAACAGGGGACAAGTGGGAAGGAATGCACAGGTTGTGTATCCTCATCGGGGGGGGAGAGGGAACCGAAGGGGACGCCCTTAACTAGTAATGACATTTACAATGTTTTTTGTTTTAACAATTTGAATTGTGTGGGTGAAGATGATGAATTTGTGGACAGAAATATGTTATCTGATGTTGCTAGTGAGTTGGTTTCTGTAAATAACGAGATTTCAGTTATGCATTTTTATGAAGAAATGGACGTAGTGGGGCATGAAGTTTGTGGTGAAACTTTCTCTTTTGATTTAACGACAAACAGTGATGGCTCGAATATGTATATTCATGATGACATTGATACAGTTTATAGTCATTCTATAATGAGGCATGAGATTTTGAAAAAACAAGGTTTTTTCATTTACAATTATACTGATATTAAGATTTGTGACACACATTTTGATTTGTTTAGTAAGGGTATCAATTTTGTACCCAATTTTAGGTTGGATATAGCTCAGGTGCTTATTAACTTGAAACTTTACATGAGACAGTTAAATTTACAGATTTTTTTCTCTTCTAACAAACAAATTGAAGGGGTGATGAATACTGAAGTTTCACAAGACTTGAAAAGAAAGAGTACTTTTCTACCGCCCCCTAATGCTGAAGTTACCTTACTAGAAAAATTGGTTGAGTGTGATTTTAGAAGGATATGTTCACAAAAAATTCAGGTATTTGATAACCTTTCAGTTGATGAGAGACTTATTTTAAGAAGTTTTAGGGCCTCCAACCAATATAGGTGTATGAAACCTGATAAAGGTGGAGGTATGGTACTAATGACCAACATTGATTATACTTCTAGGATGACTGAAATTTTGAATGATGAGTTAACGTATAGGAGGGTATCTATAAATGAGGTCAATAGGGCTTATGCCACAATTGATTTGTTCTTATTGGATGCATTGTACCAGGGAGTTATAAATGAGATAGAGTTTAACTATCTCACAGTAAAATTTCCAGCAATGCCTACCATTTTTGGTATCCCCAAAGTGCACAAAGGCACTGATTGTTTGCCTTTTAGACCAATTGTCGTGGCTAGGGGTTCAAAGACTGAACCGCTTGCGGCGTTCATAGATGTGTTATCTAAGTCAGCTGTTAATGAAGCAAAACATATTTTGAGGGATTCTTGGCATTGTTTGGAGAGACTTAGAGAAGTTACTAATGACAACTCCTGTTTTGGCTTTCTAACTATAGATGTGGTTAATTTATTTTCTGTCATTCCACACCAAGTAGGTTTAGAAATGTTTTATGATAGTCTCCATGCTAGTTCTATTGTGAACAAAGATCGGATTAATTTACTTCAAGATCTTATGGAAGTGGTTTTAAAAAATAATTTTATTTTGTTTGAAGGTGAGGTATTTCAGCAACTTTCTGGGGTGGCAATGGGGGCAAAATGTGCCCCGGTTTTTGCTAACCTAGTTTTGTTGGCATGGGAAAGACTTTTTGTTTTCCCTTCCAGGTTCAACAGCAATATTTTATTATACAACAGGTTTTTGGATGACCTTTTGATTTTATGGAGAGGTGAAGAAAAGACTGCGGTAGACTTTGTGGATTACTTGAATGGTACCACAAACTTTTTTAAGTTCACTTATGAGTGGAATGAAGAATGTATTAACTTTTGGATTTAACTATCAATAAAACTAATGTGGGCTTTTCAAGTACTATATACAGAAAGGAGAGTTATTCGAATTCCTGTTGCATTTTGGAAGTTGTCATCCTTTTCACCAGAGAAAGGGTGTAGTGAAGGGGCAGATGGTCAGAACATCTAGGTTAGTCAGCAATGATGATGTGTTCAGGAAAGAGATTTTCAAGTTAATAGGCATGTTTTTGGAACAAGGATACCCTCTTAAGCTTTTACTTAAAATCAAGAAAGAAGTGCTTAGGAAAAGAAGAACAGATTATATGCCAATTTTGAATATTAAAGTTCAACAGGCCAACATGGGGGGCAACAATAGTATTAACAACAATAATAACAATAATAATAAAAAAACTGGAGCAGTTTTTGTTTTAAAGTACAACAACAGGGCTGCTGAATTGTGTGCCAGTTTGAGAAACACTTGCAGGTATTTTTTGAGTGCTGAAATTAAGGGAACCTTAGGTGTTGAACCTGTGATTGTTTTTAGTAGGGGTGAGAATTTAAAGTGTATTTTGGAAAAAGAATTAAGCCTCACAACAAATCACGCATGAGTAAATGTGGGGCTTGTAAACAGTGTAGGTTCATTGGGGAAGGTTCTTATCTTTGTGTTTTTGATTACAGATATACTATTGCTTGCCCTGGGCATTGTAATTGTAATAGTAAGAATTTAGTTTATGTAGCATTGTGTATGTCATGTGAAGCATTTTATGTTGGCATGACTACTCGAAGATTAAGAGATAGAATATCAGAACATGTTAGATCTATCAGGAAAAAAGACATACCCAATGCACTTTATTTGCATGCCACCATATGCCCCAATTTCAATAAGTTTTTGTTCTTTGTAGTGGACCATGTTTCTTTACTAGGGAGAGGTGATGTGGCTAATAGAGTTGCTGTTTTGGAAGCAGAATGGCAACTTAGATTAAATGCTTTGAGATACCCTGGTCTCAATGACTGTGTGTTTCTGAAACCTGTTTTAAAATTTAAATCAAGTCAGATTTAAATTACTAGCAATTTTTTAAAAAAATGTGTATTTATATTCATATTTATACTAGCATTTTTTTATTATTATTATTTTTTACATCATCATTTTCTAGATTTAGTATGTTGTGTGTGTATTTTAAATATTTAATTCAACATTAGGATTTTTTTAAAAAAGTGGATTAGGATGTTCATTGGTTGTTATAGTGTGATGTCAGCTTTTTCACATAGGGCAGTTACTATAAAGGTGTTTTAATTGTGATTGTAAAATGACTCTGAAGAAGCCAGTATTGACTGGTGAAAGCGCTTAGTCATTTCTTCAATAAAGTCAGTATTGTTCCGCATTACCAGTGGTCGTCTTCAGTGGCTGTTTGTGCTTTCATTTTCGTGGTTTTACCCTATTTTGGGTGTTTCTGTCTTAAATGCAAAAAGCTACTGGAAACCAATTCAACAGCTAGCTAAAATAGCACTTTTATGGTGGTTTTCAAGCAATTAATTCAGCAGCAAAAACGTTGGAAAACATGCACTTTACAATCTTAAAATGCAGATAAATGCAATAAATAATTATTTAAAATGGTCACTCATGGTTAAATTTCTCCAAGTCTTTTGGGTCTCTAATACCATGACAGCAATGTCCCCGATTCCTAAGTCAAAGTATGATTAAGGTTCATGAAATTAGTATTGTTTCAGTATTGGATGTTAGCCAAAAGTGCTCTTTACAGGACCCGCAATGTGCCCAGAAATGACTCCTTCTGGAGTTCATACAGAATTACATGTATTGGTAAGATATCTAAATATGACTGTAAATTCTTTTTTTATGAGAGCCATTGCTCCTACTACTGTTGGAGCTGTCTGGGTATCCTTCTTCCACATTGCCCTCATTTCTGCCTCCAAATCTTGGTATTTTATGACTTTGTGTCTCTCTGTATGTAAGACACTGTAATCACTGGGTGTAGCAATTTCAATGATCAATGCTACTTTTGTCTTCTTTTCATGGACTACTATATCTGTTTTTCTCAGATCTTATTTTTTGAACTGTTGGTAATGGGTGATCCCATGTGATATAAACTTCATCATTTTCTATAATTCTTTCTGACTCATGTTTCCAATGCTTCTCAGCTATTTCAGTATTATAATGTTAATTTAATACAGTTGATGTGGTATGAAACTAATGGAGACAGAACCCTTTGGCTGCATCAAAGCTGCTATATCTATCAGAAGTAAGCCCGGTACTAGCCCAAGAAACAAACCACCCTGGTGGCATCACAAATTAAACAGGATATTCAACAAAAGAAAAAACAAATGGTAAAAACAGGAAGGGTAATTCCCATAAAGATAAAAATGCTCTCGTGAAACTAAATAGGCAACTAAGAGGGCTAATTAGGTCAACCAAAGCCAACTTTGAGGTCAAGATAAGCATAAAGCCTTCTTCCGCTATGTCAGAAACCTCAGCACACAGCAATATGTTCTACTGATGGTTAATGGAACATTTACCAAGCCTGGCGATATAGCGAACCTAGTTAGTGGACAAATTAAGTTCCAACTTTACCCCCCCACACACACACTCCTAACCATCACCCAAAAATATACCCTTGAACATAACCCCTCCAGCTATAACTATGGACCATGTACTGGTTGTACTGGCTGTACTTGCTAAAGCCAAGAACAAGACCTCAATGGGCCCCTATAACATTTCAGGATGTCTCCTGTACAGTCTAAAATATGACTTATCAGGACCGGAGTCATTTAACATATTTTTAATATAGGCTGTGTGTCACATGAATGGTAAACTGTGATGGTCATCCCTCTTCGTAATGAAGGACCTTCAACAGACCCTGGAAACTACAGACTCATTAGTCTGACTAGTCTTATTTGCAAAACCATGGAAATAATTATCATAGAAATTGTCAACAAGGATGTAGGAGACCTCCAGATCCATCCCAGTTTGGCTTTGTCAAAGGAAGGTCATGCTTACTGAATCTTGTGGACTTCTTTGAAAGGGTCACTAAGGCAATGCATGAAGGGAAAATTGTATATACTTGCCTACGTAAATCTGGCTAAAGCATTTGATACAATGCAATACCCCACATTGTCATCAAACTTATGGAACTAGGACTAAAACCCTTTATAACACACTATCTGACTTACTGATAGGACTCAGCAGGTTAGAATCAGTTAGGCCATTTCCACAAAGAGGCCAATCACCAATGAAGTCCCCCAGGGCATTGTGATAGGTATACTCCTCTTTGGCATCTACTTCCCGGATTTCAAAGCCAATGTCAAAGGCCTCTGGCTAACCAAATTCGCAGATGATTGCAAACTCTCCCTAGTAAAGAAACACGGTCCACTACAAAGAACAAAAACTTATTGAAATTGGGGCATATGGTGGCATGCAAATAAAGTGCATTGTGTATGTCTTTTTTCCTGATAGATCTAACATGTTCTGATATTCTATCTCTTAATCTTCGAGTAGTCATGCCAACATAAAATGCTTCACATGACATACACGATGCTACATAAACTAAATTCTTACTATTACAATTACAATGCCCAGGGCAAGCAATAGTATATCTGTAATTAAAAACACAAAGATAAGAACCTTCCCCAATGAACCTACACTGTTTACAAGCCCCACATTTACTCATGCGTGATTTGTTGTGAGGCTTAATTCTTTTTCCAAAATACACTTTAAATTCTCACCCCTACTAAAAACAATCACAGGTTCAACACCTAAGGTTCCCTTAATTTCAGCACTCAAAAAATACCTCCAAGTGTTTCTCAAACTGGCACACAATTCAGCAGCCCTGTTGTTGTACTTTAAAACAAAAACTGCTCCAGTTTTTTTATTATTATTGTTATTATTGTTGTTAATACTATTGTTGCCCCCCATGTTGGCCTGTTGAACTTTAATATTCAAAATTGGCTTATAATCTGTTCTTCTTTTCCTAAGCACTTCTTTCTTGATTTTAAGTAAAAGCTTAAGAGGGTATCCTCGTTCCAAAAACATGCCTATTAACTTGAAAATCTCTTTCCTGAACACATCATCATTGCTGACTAACCTAGATGTTCTGACCATCTGCCCCTTCACTACACCCTTTCTCTGGTGAAAAGGATGACAACTTCCAAAATGCAACAGGGAATTCGAATAACTCTCCTTTCTGTATATAGTACTTGAAAAGCCCACATTAGTTTTATTGATAGTTAAATCCAAAAAGTTAATACATTCTTCATTCCACTCATAAGTGAACTTAAAAAAGTTTGTGGTACCATTCAAGTAATCCACAAAGTCTACCGCAGTCTTTTCTTCACCTCTCCATAAAATCAGAAGGTCATCCAAAAACCTGTTGTATAATAAAATATTGCTGTTGAACCTGGAAGGGAAAACAAAAAGTCTTTCCCATGCCAACAAAACTAGGTTAGCAAAAACCGGGGCACATTTTGCCCCCATTGCCACCCCAGAAAGTTGCTGAAATACCTCACCTTCAAACAAAATAAAATTATTTTTTAAAACCACTTCCATAAGATCTTGAAGTAAATTAATCCGATCTTTGTTCACAATAGAACTAGCATGGAGACTATCATAAAACATTTCTAAACCTACTTGGTGTGGAATGACAGAAAATAAATTAACCACATCTATAGTTAGAAAGCCAAAACAGGAGTTGTCATTAGTAACTTCTCTAAGTCTCAACAAACAATGCCAAGAATCCCTCAAAATATGTTTTGCTTCACTAACAGCTGACTTAGATAACACATCTATGAACGCCGCAAGCGGTTCAGTCTTTGAACCCCTAGCCACGACAATTGGTCTAAAAGGCAAACAATCAGTGCCTTTGTGCACTTTGGGGATACCAAAAATGGTAGGCATTGCTGGAAATTTTACTGTGAGATAGTTAAACTCTATCTCATTTATAACTCCCTGGTACAATGCATCCAATAAGAACAAATCAATTTTGGCATAAGCCCTATTGACCTCATTTATAGATACCCTCCTATACGTTAACTCATCATTCAAAATTTCAGTCATCCTAGAAATATAATCAATTTTGGTCATTAGTACCATACCTCCACCTTTATCAGGTTTTATACACCTATATTGGTTGGAGGCCCTAAAACTTCTTAAAATAAGTCTCTCATCAACTGAAAGGTTATCAAATACCTGAATTTTTTGTGAACATATCCTTCTAAAATCACACTCAACCAATTTTTCTAGTAAGGTAACTTCAGCATTAGGGGGCGGTAGAAAAGTACTCTTTCTTTTCAAGTCTTGTGAAACTTCAGTATTCATCACCCCTTCAATTTGTTTGTTAGAAGAGAAAAAAATCTGTAAATTTAACTGTCTCATGTAAAGTTTCAAGTTAATAAGCACCTGAGCTATATCCAACCTAAAATTGGGTACAAAATTGATACCCTTACTAAACAAATCAAAATGTGTGTCACAAATCTTAATATCAGTATAATTGTAAATGAAAAAACCTTGTTTTTTCAAAATCTCATGCCTCATTATAGAATGACTATAAACTGTATCAATGTCATCATGAATATACATATTCGAGCCATCACTGTTTGTTGTTAAATCAAAAGAGAAAGTTTCACCACAAACTTCATGCCCCACTACGTCCATTTCTTCATAAAAATGCATAACTGAAATCTCGTTATTTACAGAAACCAACTCACTAGCAACATCAGATAACATATTTCTGTCCACAAATTCATCATCTTCACCCACACAATTCAAATTGTTAAAACAAAAAACATTGTAAATGTCATTACTAGTTAAGGACGTCCCCTTCGGTTCCCTCTCCCCCCCCGATGAGGATACACAACCTGTGCATTCCTTCCCACTTGTCCCCTGTTCATAAGTCTCTCTGACCTCCGTGGTCCATTCTGCTGTACTAAAAAATCATCGTTGTTTTGCTCAACATAATCATCCATGAACACAGGATCATTCAGTCTTTCGCCCGAATCAGTTACTGTCAATTTATATCCAGGTGGATATGCACAATTGTTCTTATAGTCAGTTGTATCTCTAAAAAGTTTATTTTGCTTAGTAATCTTGTTTTTATTAATAAACGCCTCAATGTTTCTCAGCGTCTTGTCAAAGTTAGTTTGATACTCAAAAAACAAAAGGTCACTAGTAATACTCTTATTTAATTTACTAATGTCATCCTGCATTTGAGACAACTTCATGTCATTATTACGAATAATGATATCTAACATATCCATACCTGCTCGATTGAACAAAGCTGTTAACTCACGAAAAGCTTCAGTACCAGTTTCTATACCCATAGGTAACTTCCAAATACGTAACCCTTTAGGCACTTGATTTAGTTCCTTAGATTTTTTCAAAAATAAGTTATCGAGCTGAATTGCTTTAAACTTGATACAAAGTTTTTCATACTTAGATATTTGTTCCCTCAAAGTTGGAAACTCGATGAACTTCTCATCTACTACTGCTGTTATGTCTCCAAAAGACGGCGTTTGAAACCAGGAAGAAGTTTGTGGTGAAACTTTCTCTTTTGATTTAATGACAAACAGTGATGGCTCGAATATGTATATTCATGATGACATTGATACAGTTTATAGTCATTCTATAATGAGGCATGAGATTTTGAAAAAAACAAGGTTTTTTCATTTACAATTATACTGATATTAAGATTTGTGACACACATTTTGATTTGTTTAGTAAGGGTATCCATTTTGTACCCAATTTTAGGTTGGATATAGCTCAGGTGCTTATTAACTTGAAACTTTACATGAGACAGTTAAATTTACAGATTTTTTTCTCTTCTAACAAACAAATTGAAGGGGTGATGAATACTGAAGTTTCACAAGACTTGAAAAGAAAGAGTACTTTTCTACCGCCCCCTAATGCTGAAGTTACCTTACTAGAAAAATTGGTTGAGTGTGATTTTAGAAGGATATGTTCACAAAAATTCAGGTATTTGATAACCTTTCAGTTGATGAGAGACTTATTTTAAGAAGTTTTAGGGCCTCCAACCAATATAGGTGTATGAAACCTGATAAAGGTGGAGGTATGGTACTAATGACCAAAATTGATTATACTTCTAGGATGACTGAAATTTTGAATGATGAGTTAACGTATAGGAGGGTATCTATAAATGAGGTCAATAGGGCTTATGCCAAAATTGATTTGTTCTTATTGGATGCATTGTACCAGGGAGTTATAAATGAGATAGAGTTTAACTATCTCACAGTAAAATTTCCAGCAATGCCTACCATTTTTGGTATCCCCAAAGTGCACAAAGGCACTGATTGTTTGCCTTTTAGACCATTTGTCGCGGCTAGGGGTTCAAAGACTGAACCGCTTGCGGCGTTCTTAGATGTGTTATCTAAGTCAGCTATTAGTGAAGCAAAACATATTTTGAGGGATTCTTGGCATTGTTTGGAGAGACTTAGAGAAGTTACTAATGACAACTCCTGTTTTTGCTTTCTAACTATAGATGTGGTTAATTTATTTTCTGTCATTCCACACCAAGTAGGTTTAGAAATGTTTTATGATAGTCTCCATGCTAGTTCTATTGTGAACAAAGATCGGATTAATTTACTTCAAGATCTTATGGAAGTGGTTTTAAAAAATAATTTTATTTTGTTTGAAGGTGAGGTATTTCAGCAACTTTCTGGGGTGGCAATGGGGGCAAAATGTGCCCTGGTTTTTGCTAACCTAGTTTTGTTGGCATGGGAAAGACTTTTTGTATTTCCTTCCAGGTTCAACAGCAATATTTTATTATACAACAGGTTTTTGGATGACCTTTTGATTTTATGGAGAGGTGAAGAAAAGACTGCGGTAGACTTTGTGGATTACTTGAATGGTACCAC
Source organism: Protopterus annectens (assembly GCF_019279795.1). NCBI lineage: Eukaryota > Metazoa > Chordata > Ceratodontiformes > Protopteridae > Protopterus > Protopterus annectens. Next base: position 979,095,623 of record NC_056735.1, on the reverse strand, counting down.
AAACTTTTTTAAGTTCACTTATGAGTGGAATGAAGAATGTATTAACTTTTTGGATTTAACTATCAATAAAACTAATGTGGGCTTTTCAAGTACTATATACAGAAAGGAGAGTTATTCAATTCCCTGTTGCATTTTGAAGTTGTCATCCTTTACACCAGAGAAAGGGTGTAGTGAAGGGGCAGATGGTCAGAACATCTAGGTTAGTCAGCAATGATGATGTGTTCAGGAAAGAGATTTTCAAGTTAATAGGCATGTTTTTGGAACGAGGATACCCTCTTAAGCTTTTACTTAAAATCAAGAAAGAAGTGCTTAGGAAAAGAAGAACAGATTATATGCCAATTTTGAATATTAAAGTTCAACAGGCCAACATGGGGGGCAACAATAGTATTGACAACAATAATAACAATAATAATAAAAAAACTGGAGCAGTTTTTGTTTTAAAGTACAACAACAGGGCTGCTGAATTGTGTGCCAGTTTGAGAAACACTTGAAGGTATTTTTTGAGTGCTGAAATTAAGGGAACCTTAGGTGTTGAACCTGTGATTGTTTTTAGTAGGGGTGAGAATTTAAAGTGTATTTTGGAAAAAGAATTAAGCCTCACAACAAATCACGCATGAGTAAATGTGGGGCTTGTAAACAGTGTAGGTTCATTGGGGAAGGTTCTTATCTTTGTGTTTTTGATTACAGATATACTACTGCTTGCCCTGGGCATTGTAATTGTAATAGTAAGAATTTAGTTTATGTAGCATCGTGTATGTCATGTGAAGCATTTTATGTTGGCATGACTACTCAAGATTAAGAGATAGAATATCAGAACATGTTAGATCTATCAGGAAAAAAGACATACACAATGCACTTTATTTGCATGCCACCATATGCCCCAATTTCAATAAGTTTTTGTTCTTTGTAGTGGACCGTGTTTTTTTACTAGGGAGAGGTGATGTGGCTAATAGAGTTGCTGTTTTGGAAGCAGAATGGCAACTTAGATTAAATGCTTTGAGATACCCTGGTCTCAATGACTGTGTGTTTCTGAAACCTGTTTTAAAATTTAAATCAAGTCAGATTTAAATTACTAGCAATTTTTTAAAAAAATGTGTATTTATATTCATATTTATACTAACATTTTTTATTATTATTATTTTTTACATCATCATTTTCTAGATTTAGTATGCTGTGTGTGTATTTTAAATATTTAATTCAACATTAGGATTTTTTTAAAAAAGTGGATTAGGATGTTCATTGGTTGTTATAGTGTGATGTCAGCTTTTTCACATAGGGCAGTTACTATAAAGGTGTTTTAATTGTGATTGTAAAATGACTCTGAAGAAGCCAGTATTGACTGGTGAAAGCACTTAGTCATTTCTTCAATAAAGTCAGTATTGTTCCGCATTACCAGTGGTCGTCTTCAGTGGCTGTTTGTGCTTTCATTTTCGTGGTTTTACCCTATTTTGGGTGTTTCTGTCTTAAATGCAAAAAGCTACTGGAAACCAATTCAACAACTAGCTAAAATAGCACTTTTATGGTGGTTTTCAAGCAATTAATTCAGCAGCAAAAACGTTGGAAAACATGCACTTTACAATCTTAAAATGCAGATAAATGCAATAAATATTTAAAATGGTCACTCATGGTTAAATTTCTCCAAGTCTTTTGGGTCTCTAATACCATGACAGCAATGTCCCCGATTCCTAAGTCAAAGTATGATTAAGGTTCATGAAATTAGTATTGTTTCAGTATTGGATGTTAGCCAAAAGTGCTCTTTACAGGACCCGCAATGTGCCCAAAAATGACTCCTTCTGGAGTTCATACAGAATTACATGTATTGGTAAGATATCTAAATATGACTGTAAATTCTTTTTTTATGAGAGCCATTGCTCCTACTACTGTTGGAACTGTCTGGGTATCCTTCTTCCACATTGCCCTCATTTCTGCCTCCAAATCTTGGTATTTTATGACTTTGTGTCTCTCTGTATGTAAGACACTGTAATCACTGGGTGTAGCAATTTCAATGATCAATGCTACTTTTGTCTTCTTTTCATGGACTACTATATCTGTTTTTCTCAGATCTTATTTTTTGAACTGTTGGTAATGGGTGATCCCATGTGATATAAACTTCATCATTTTCTATAATGCTTTCTGACTCATGTTTCCAATGCTTCTCAGCTATTTCAGTATTATAATGTTAATTTAATACAGTTGATGTGGTATGAAACTAATGGAGACAGAACCCTTTGGCTGCATCAAAGCTACTATACCTATCAGAAGTAAGCTCAGTACTAGCCCAAGAAACAAACCACCCTGGTGGCATCACAAATTAAACAGGATATTCAACAAAAGAAAAAACAAATGGTAAAAACAGGAAGGGTAATTCCCATAAAGATAAAAATGCTCTCGTGAAACTAAATAGGCAACTAAGAGGGCTAATTAGGTCAACCAAAGCCAACTTTGAGGTCAAGATAAGCATAAAGCCTTCTTCTGCTATGTCAGAAACCTCAGCACACAGCAATATGTTCTACTGATGGTTAATGGAACATTTACCAAGCCTGGCGATATAGCGAACCTAGTTAGTGGACAAATTAAGTTCCAACTTTACCCCCCCACACACACACTCCTAACCATCACCCAAAAATATACCCTCGAACATAACCCCTCCAGCTATAACTATGGACCATGTACTGGTTGTACTGGCTGTACTTGCTAAAGCCAAGAATAAGACCTCAATGGGCCCTTATAACATTTCAGGATGTCTCCTGTACAGTCTAAAATATGACTTATCAGGACCGGAGTCATTTAACATATTTTTAATATAGGCTGTGTGTCACATGAATGGTAAACTGTGATGGTCATCCCTCTTCGTAATGAAGGACCTTCAACAGACCCTGGAAACTACAGACTCATTAGTCTGACTAGTCTTATTTGCAAAACCATGGAAATAATTATCATAGAAATTGTCAACAAGGATGTAGGAGACCTCCAGATCCATCCCAGTTTGGCTTTGTCAAAGGAAGGTCATGCTTACTGAATCTTGTGGACTTCTTTGAAAGGGTCACTAAGGCAATGCATAAAGGGAAAATTGTATATACTTGCCTACGTAAATCTGGCTAAAGCATTTGATACAATGCAATACCCCACATTGTCATCAAACTTATGGAACTAGGAATAAAACCCTTTATAACACACTATCTGACTTACTGATAGGACTCAGCAGGTTAGAATCAGTTAGGCCATTTCCACAAAGAGGCCAATCACCAATGAAGTCCCCCAGGGCATTGTGATAGGTATACTCCTCTTTGGCATCTACTTCCCGGATTTCAAAGCCAATGTCAAAGGCCTCTGGCTAACCAAATTCGCAGATGATTGCAAACTGGGAGCAGTCACTGAATCCCCCCAAGATGAGAACACCCTTTAGGAGGGTCTAATACAGACAAATGCTTGGTGCCAAAGCCATGGCTTCAATCTCAGTACCAAGAAGTACATTATAGTACCTTTCAGGAAGTCTGCCACAATGAGTAACTACATCATTAATAAAATACCACTAAAAGTTGATTCAGTAGTCAGGGATATAGGAACTCATATAGATAGTAATCTTGCCTTTGACCAACGTGCTCAAGGCAGTAAGGAAATCCTTCTATGTCACTTAATTTATAAGTGAGGGCATGGCAGCTAGGTCCAGAGAGTATATCATACCAATGTACTCATCCCTCATCAAACCCATCACAGATAATAATGCTGCCTTCTACATATACCTGACCAGACACATGCAGCCACTGGAATGTCCACAAAAGTTTTTTTACAAATAGAATGCAGAGAGTAAACACAGTGTCCTACGCTGATCCCCTCAAAGCTCTATCTCTTTCCTCAGTATCATACAGACTTCTGAGAGGTGATCTTTGCTTGGCATAGAAGGTATCCCTGGACTCTGTTTTGATGAACCTTTTGCACATCTGCAAAACAACAGCATCAGTACTACTAGATTAAAAAAACTAAATTTTGCTTTTGACATAAATAGGATGTGTTGGTAAGACATATATGTTTCTCAGAAAATTTCCATTCTGTGGAACAGGCTCCCATCCATGTGAAGCAGAATTACTCCCTACTCCTTATTTAAGCACAACTTTGACCAATAGATGTGTAATAAGAAATTCACCCCTGATCTGGCACCTATGTCTTCAATGGACAGAGGCTATCAGTAAGTCATCCCCTATATAAATCAAATGTGTGGGTCACCTTTGGGTTGCATGGCCAGGCTTATAAGGGCCCTAGAATTTGTCAACCTATTATACAGCTATGAACCTATGAAGGCTCCCTATTGAAATGTTGGTACTTGAAATGCTGAATGCTGACAAGCTGCAAAGGAAAAAAGAGTGAAACACAGGAGAAGAATGAATCTCAAAAATCATTATTCTCCTTTAAACTTCTTTTTTGCGACAGGGGCAAGCCCCCCTGCACTCCCCACACCCTCTGAACTTATATATACCAACTCCAAGATTGTTATACTTCAGAGAAAGGGAAATATTCTTTGAAATGTCATGTTGGACTTAAGATATGTAAATCTATTCTTTCAACAATCCAGTCTGCATATTTCAGACTCGCTGTAGTGGATCCCAAAATTTCAAATGATTACCACCTATGAAACCAGGAAACTAGGAGAACAATACTACTCCTGCTGTACTTAAGCTCAAGACTTCAGCCTTCTGGTCAGTTTGATAGTGTTAAAAAGCAGATATTTACTCTTAAAGCTAGTCTACAGTGTAAAAAATGCACAGAACTTTCTATAAGCTCAACAGTCTCACTGCTGAGAGTCTAGACCCAAAACTGTAGTACCATGTATGCTAAATACTGTTCTACTAAATATATCAAATCCCTGCTTCTTAAACTAAAACCATGCTCTCCATCCACTGATAAACTCCTCCCTCAATTTCTGAAAATTGCTGCTGACTCTGTTGCATATCCTGTACATATCTTAATCAACTGTTCTCTTCAGGAATCTACCATACCGGAAATATGGAAATCCTTCTATACCACTCCTCTGCACAAAGGTGGCCACTCTGTTGAACCCTCAACTATAGACCAATCACTATTCTCTCACTGCTCTCTAAGATCCTTGAAAAATGCATACATACTCAACTACTGTCCTATCTCATTCAAGAAAATCTCATCTCCTCACAACATGGTTTTTGCCCTAAACACAGTACCTCGACTGCCTTACTATCCTTTAATCAAAAGGTTGCAGAAGCTAGGGACAACAACTTCCCTGTCTCCTGTCTATTCCTTGATCTCTCTAATGCCTTTGACACTGTGTCTCATCCCCTCCTTCTTAACAAACTCTCAGACCTAAAACTCTCTCCTTCTACTCTTGGCTGGTTCCAATCCTACCTTACTGGCAGAAAACAAGCTGTTAGATAGTAGCAAGCTTTCTCACCCTTCCTTGCTGCTCAGACAGGAGTACCCCAAGGCTCCATACATGGACCGCTCCTTTTCAACATTTTTACTAACAACCTACATTTATCCTGCAGTCTCTCATCTGTAACACAATACGCAGACAACTCTACTCTCTTATCTATCTCCAATACTATCTCTGAACTGCACACACTAACACAGAATTCCTTTATCTCTGTTGAAAAATGGCTCAGAAATAATCAACTAATCCTTAACCCAAAAAAACTCAACTCCTTCTCTTCCTACCTCAGACAATCTCTCCCCTTAAATCCAACTTTTCTCTTTCCTCCCTAGATGGCACCACTATCTCCCCTGCCTCACACACCAAACTCCTTGGGGTAATAATTGATGACTGACTAAAATCTGACTTGCACATACAGCAGGCCATCAAAAGAAAAACACTAAAAACTTGGACTACTTTATAGGAACAAAAAAAAATCCTCACTACTTCCACTAAACGCACTCTTGCACAGGCATTTGTCTTACCTAGTCCTCTATATGTTTCCTCCATCCTTACCAGTATCTAAACTACTTCAATGCAAAAACTGTAACAAACATACAACAAAATTGCCAGATTTATGCTAAACCAACCACTCTCGTAGCATCACTGCCTCTCACTAAACAAACTTCAGTGACTGGAATTTCCACACCTTCTCCTACAATCGTAACTCCACACTACCTTTTCCATACTCAACAACCCCTCTGCCTGCCCTGCTCTTGCCTCCCATGTTACTCTCTACTCTCCCCCCCCAACCTCTCTGGAGTGCTGATCAGCATCCTTTCTCAGTTTATAAACTCAAAAGGAATATTGGCAAACTACTTTACAAACACTCTGTCTCACTAAATTGGAACAAACTCCCTCTCCATATTATATCCAACCTTTCCTTTCCCTGTTTTAAAAAGGAGCTTAAATCCCACCTACTAAACCTGAAATTATGCCATTGCCTTGACCACACATAGTCTTAGTCTGTCATACTGTATAACCTGTTGTATCTCCTAACTTTCTTTCTCTGATAGTAACTTCTGCTTAAACTAACCTCCTAAACCCTCAGCTCTACTACTATAGCCCTACTATAGCCCCCTCATTTCTCTCCCCCTCCTATTCTCCACACTATTTACCCCCCCCCATTTCCTATCAATGTTTGTGCATTTTCCTTATTTGAACTATGATTATCTTTTTGTTTTTACTCTTATATGCAGTAAATTTAGACCAGTGCTATCAATGCAACCCTTAATTTTCTTAATTTTTCTTTTGCTTTTCTCTTTATAATTAATTTCATATTTTCATTGTTATTTTTAATAGTTTTTGTCCTGTATGTTTATCTTTGCTTATGTTTTCTGGAGTTATTTCCCCTTGGGTCTCCGCGGAAAATGGGTTGCTTACTATCAATGCAATGCAAATAGTTGATGTTAAATAAAATCAAGAATTCAATACACAGGAGGTTCAGATTCAAAAGTTTACTAGTGTACACCAGGAGGCAAAAAACGTACAAGTACAGAATTTTGTCAAACAGGAAGCACACAATTTTATATAGGTTTAACATTCAAGCTGTGCCCACCTTACTGACGTGGTATGTCACAGGGCATCTACATCACTTTAGCTTACAGTCCTCTATTCATAAAAACTGCTGATGCTGTATATTTTTAAAAAAGTTTTCCTCTGGTAACAATACGGCCTTGCTATCCACCTGGTCAGACATAATGTCTTTCTGTAAAGTTACTTCTTCAAGGTTTCATATCAGTTTGAATACAATAGCAGATTCAGTCTTTTAATACACATCTTTGTTCTCTGTTACACTTTCTCACCAGCTGCATGCTATCTCAGTAATACATATACAAGGCCAAATCATCCCAGCAGGAAAGAGCAGAAGATTTCATTATTTCACACATTTAATTTCCTGACCCAGCAGATAATCACTTGTGAAAAGCATAAACATTAAAACTTGCTAAGCTAGCATCTGCCAGGGTCGAAGGTCAGCTTGCTTCAAGCCACACTGCAGTTTCAAAACTACTTTACATTTAAACATGAATTAATCCTCTCTGCTATATGATTAATAGAATAAAATACATTATATACTACTTTGCTTTTAAACTAGCATTTCTCATATATTCAAATACACATTTTTCTAACATTTTCCCCCCTATTAATACTTTTTATTCTATTTTGAAGTATGCATAGTGTCATTTCATCTCCCAACTTCTTCCACTTCGGATTTTCAGCTAGGTGAGTCATTCAATCTATACTTCAGAAAAAATGTCATCTGAGATCAATTTTTCAATCTCAATATCTTGATACAAAGTTTCAGCAACAGATACATCAATAAAATCTTTGATTAATCTTTTCATGCAGGGAATTCCACAGCAAATACATGCTCCTATTAGGAGTATACCCACACAAATCGCAATCAGAATATTCATTAGGATGGAACCCCACCCCCCCAAATAGATTCTGGAAAAAGTCTGTCAGTGGGTTTGGGCCTGGTTCAGTCATGGCTGATACTTGCTGAATTACCTCTAGGTGGTTATTAATTTCATGCCTGTTATCTGGTATATACGCACAGCATTCTTCTTTGATAAGCGCGCATGTACCACCTCTCGCCGCTAGGGTGAAGTCAAGAGCCATTCGATTTTGTAGCACAACAGTTCTCATTGCATTCAGGTCATCAGTCACCAGTTCTAGGGCAGAAAAAGTTGCATTACTCATTACTTTGAGAAGTTTCAACAACTTCCTCAGCTCCCAGATCGATTTGACTGCTCCATAGGCTGGGAATATTCCTGCCCAAGATATAACACTGTCACTCAAGTCCATATGAGTCAATTTGCTTTTGTCTTTCACGGCATTATGATCTTTCCAGCCAGCTTCGATCTTTCCGACTGGATTCACAGGTCTTTCAACTGGACCTTTGGGTTTTTGGGCTGTTTCTCTCATGTTTCATATCTTACCCAAAGGTAATTCTGCAGTATGTCTTATTGCCGGAACCAAATAACCCAAAAAACAACTGCCGGACCAATTCTCAGGTAGGAATTTATATGCCTTTTTCCCACAAATAAAATAACAGTTTTCTACTTTAGTACTAATACGCATCAGCCCTGCATGAAACATTTTCTGATCTATAACTGACAATTGTTTAAACAAAACTGGATTCTTGCGAATGTCATTCATGGTTGTTTTCAATTAGTTCAAATATGAGTCATAATTAGTATTGCAAAAAGTATTGCCATTACTATACTTAATATAACATCGGTAAGATCTGGTTATATTACAATTGCTCCAGCCCACCTGGAGGGTATCATTTTTATAAAAACATACAATTCCTTTTTGTGTGACAGGTAAAAATAAAGCTATTTTGTCCTGTGATCTCACAGTTCCTGTATCGAAGAGTAAATTCTCCCAAGTCTCATTTATCCCCAAAGGGACAGCAGACATTATCAGTCCTCCATATGCTGTTGGTATAGCTGTACAAACCCAGCAATTTGAAATGTTCATAGTCTCTGCATATACAAGTTTCATGGCTAGGTATGTGTTAAAATTTGGATGTCAGTCTATAGACGTTTCATCACGCCTTCCCACTTTCACTTGTGTGGTTGTGTGTAGGATAAACCACAACAAGAGGAAAATTGTCACAATTACAGTTAATAAATGTACACTCAACAAAATGATTATGCAACTATTAAATAAAATTAAGTATTCAATACACAGGAGGTTCAGTTTCAAAAACTTTACTAGTGTACACCAGGAGAAAAAATTTGTACAAGTACTGAATTTTGTCTAACATGATACAGGAAGTTCACAAGTTTATATAGGTTTAACATTCAAGTTGTTCCCACCTTACTGATGTTACAAGTCACAGGGCATTTACATCACTTTAGCTTACAGGCCTTTATTCATACAACAGCTGCAGTTGTATATTTATCAAAAACATTCTTTTGATAATAATACAACCTTGCTGTTTCATCCGGTCAGGCACAATATCTTTCTGTAAGGTTACTTTTTAAAGGTCTCATATCAGTTCGAATACAATAGCAGATTCAGTCTTTAACATACATATTTGTTCACTGTTTCACTTTCCTACCAGCTGTGTGTTTATCTCACAAGGACAAGTTACTTCATGCAGGAAGAGCAGAAGATTTCATTATTTACAAGGACAAGTTATCTCATCAGGAAGGAGCAGAAGATTTACACATTTAATTTCCTGACCCAGCAGATAATCACTTATGAAAAGCATAAACATTAAGCTTGCTGAGCTGGCAGCTGCCAGGGTCAGGGGTCAAAGCACACTGCAGTTTCAGAAGCTACTTGCATTTACACATGAATTTATCCCTTCTGTTATATGATTAATAGAATAAAATGCATTATAAACGACCTTGCTTTTAAACTAGCATTTCACATATATTTAAATACATATTTTTCTAACATTTCCCCCCTATTAATACTTTTTATTCTATTTTTTGAAGTATACATAGTGTTATTTCATCTCCTAACCTTTTCCACTTAGGATTTTCAGCTAGGTGAGTCATTTAATTTATACTTCAGAAAAGATGTCATCTGAGATCAATTTTTCAATCTCAATATCTTGATACATGGTTTCAGTAACAGATACATTAATAAAATCTTTGATTAATCTTTTCATGCAGGGAATTCCACAGCAAACACATGCTCCTATTAGGAGTATACCCACACAAATGGCAATCAAAATATTCATTAAGATAGAACCCCACCCCCCGAATAGATTCTGGAAAAAGTCCGTCAGTTGGTTTGGGCCTGGTTCAGTCATGGCCGATACTTGCTGAATTACCTCTAGGTGATTATTTATCTCATGACGATTATCAGGAATGTATGCACAGCATTCTTCTTTGATGAGTGCGCACGTACCACCTCTCGCCGCTAGGGTGAAGTCAAGAGCCATTCGATTTTGTAGCACTACAGTTCGCATTGCATTCGGTTCATCAGTCACTAATTCAAGGGCAGAAAAAGTTGCATTGCTCATTACTTCGAGAAGTTTTGACAGTTTTCTCAACTCCCAGATCGATTTGACTGCTCCATATGCTGGGAATATCCCTGCCCAAGATATAACACTGTCACTCAAGTCCATATGAGTTAATTTTTCTTTATCCTTCACGGAATTATGGTCTTTCCAGCCAGCCTTGATCTTTCCGACTGGATTTACAGGTTTCTCCACTGGTCCTTCAGGTTTTCGGGCTACATCTCTCACGTTTCGTATCTTACCCAAAGGCAATTCTTCAGTATGTCTTATTGCTGGAACCAGATAACCCAAAAAACAACTGCCGGACCAATTCTCAGGTAACCATTTATATGCCTTTTTCCCACAAATAAAATAACAGTTTTCTACTTTAGTACTAATACGCATTAGCCCTGCATGAAACATTTTCTGATCTATTATTGACAATTGTTTAAACAAAACAGGGTTTTGTCGTACTTCATTCAATGTTATTTTCATTGTGCTCAGATATGAATCATAGTTAGTATTACAAACAGTACCTCCACTTTTAACTTTAATGTAACACTTGTAGGATATCGTAATATTACAATTACTCCATCCTACTTGAAGGGTATCGTTTTTAAAAAAGCACACAATTCCCTTTTGTGTAACAGGTAAAAATAATGCTATTTTGTCTTGTGATCTTACAGTTCCAGTGTCAAAAAGCAAATTTTCCCAAGTCTCATTTATCCCCAAAGGGATAGCGGACATTAACAGTCCTCCATATGCTGTAGGTATGGCGGTACAAACCCAGCAATTTGAAATGTTCATAGTCTCTGCATATACACGTTTCATGGCTAGGCTTGGATGCCAGTCTATAGACATTTCATCACGCCTTTTCACTTTCACTTGTGTGGTTGTTTGTAGGATAAACCACAACAAGAGGAAAATTGTCACAATTATAGTCAATAAATGTATACTCAACAAAATGATTATGCAACATCTCTGGGGTTGATCTAAGTTCTTATTCGCTTTGTTTTTGGCCATCTTGGTCTGGTTGTGTATCAGTCACAAAGTTTTTATCAAGTTGAAAGTTCTTTACCGGTTTGCAGTGTGTCAAATGAACCCAAGACGTCCTCTCGGCCACTCTTACTGCAGTAGGCGTTGCTAACAAAACCTGGTACGGACCTTCTCACTTTGGACTCGCCCAGTTCTTCCTTTTCATCACTTTCAGCCAAACCCAACTACCAGGGCCCACGACTGCTTCCACCAGTCTGGTCTGTTCCTTATCTGAAAGAGAGTTAAACTGCAAAACAGAATTATTCCTTACCAATTTCTTCATATATTCTGCTAATGAACTGTCAGCCTCTTGCTCTGCAGGCATGAGAGCTTTCCACTGAGGCACATAGTATGCTCTCCCAAAAACCATTTCAAAGGGAGTCAGACCCTTTACATTTGGAACCGTTCTCATACTCAGCAGTGCCAAAGGTAGACAGTGTATCCAGTTCTTTTGGGTCTCCTCAACTAACTTTCTTAATTTATTTTTAAGGGTTCCATTGTACCTTTCCACCAGTCCTGCTGACTGTGGGTGGTAGGCACAGTGGTTCTTTAAGGAGATACCAAAAAATCTCCCAAGTTGCTGGATCATTTGGTTGACAAAATGTGTGCCATTGTCACTATAAATCCTCTCTGGAATGCCAAATCTAGGGATCACTTCTTTTATCAGGGCTTTTGCTACTGTTGCTGCATCTGGATTTTTGGTTGGAAAAGCTTCTACCCATTTAGAAAACATGTCTACAATAACTAAATAGTATTTTTTCCCTTCACACTTACTTAATTCTATGAAATCCATACAAATAGTATGGAACGGACATGGTGGTATAGGAAAACTTCCTTGCTTGGTTTTAAATGCCCCTTGTGCATGGTGCTTGTTACAAGTATGACAAGCTGCACAAAATTTTTGTGTGTAATTTGTGAATCCATATGTCTGGAATATTCGATTGACTAACTGTACCATCCCCCCTTTTGAGACATGGCTCTGCCCATGGCTCAACAAAGCTGCATATCTAAATAAATTAGACGGCAATATTGTTTTTTTCTCTTTGGAAATGTACAGTCCATTTTCAAGAATTGCACCTCGTTTTACCCATTTTTGTTTTTCTGCTTTTGTAGTAAGCGTCTGCATTGTTTTTAACTTGTCTAAATCTAAAATCTCAGAGGGTTGTAATTCCTCGTTCAAAAATAAAGTTTCTGAGTCTGAGGCTGCTTGCTTTGCAGCCGCTTCAGCTCGTGCATTGCCTTTTGAAATCTTATCCTGTTGTTTTGTATGAGCTACACATTTACAAATAGCTACTTTGGTAGGTAACTGAATAGATTCTAATAACTCCAAAATAAATTGTGCATGATTAATAAGTTTTCCACTAGATGTTATCATTCCTCTATTTTTCCATTGTTGTGCAAATACATGTACTGTAGAAAAAGCATACTGACTATCAGTATATATGTTTACACACTTGTTTTTTGCTAAAGTACATGCCCTTGTCAAAGCTATCAATTCCGCTGCTTGTGCAGATAAGTTGTGTGGTAAGGATTGAGCTTCTAAAATTTCAGTGTCTGTAACTACTGCATACCCCACCAGATTCATCCCTGTAGGACCCCTTCTGCATGAGCCGTCCACGTAATATGTCACCTCGGCATTATCCAAGGGCATATCTGTAAGATCTTGTCTAGGTAAAGCTAACTGTTCAATTTCCTGCAGGCAGCTGTGTGGTGTGCCCTCCACAGGAGTTGGAAGTAATGTTGATGGATTCAATGTCGTACATCGTTCAATTGTCATATGAGGTTGGCTTAGCAGTATGGTCATACATGAAAGGTGTCTAGCAGGAGAAAGATATGCCACCTTCTCTTGCAGTAGAATTATTGCAACTGCATGAGGCACTCTCAATGTAAGAGGGTGAAATAACACCACTGAGGCTGAAGCCTGTACTGCCATTGCAGCTGCAACTACTGCTTGTACACAGTGAGGCAAAGATCGCACCACTGGGTCCAATTGTGATGAATAGTAGGCAATGGGGCGTTGCTTGTCCCAATGTTGTTGCGTCAATACTGACGTCATATATCCTTGCTTACAATCTACGGTCTGAATGAACCGTTTGTGATAATTTGGAAGTCCTAAAACCAATGAAGAAGCTATCAACTGCTTCAACCTGCAGAAAGCCGTTTCTGCTTCAGTTGTCCATTGTAAAATATCTTGTGCTGCCATTGGTGTCTTATATATCATGTCAGTTAGTGGAGCAGATTCCAAAGCATAATTTGGTATCCAGCTCCGACAAAAATTAGTTGTACCTAAGAAAGACATCATTTCTTTCTTGGTTGTTGGTTTGGGTGCTTGCAAAATTGCTGTTTTTCTTTCCTCATCTAGTATTCTACCTTCATTGGATATTACATATCCCAAGTATCTAAATTGTTTTCTCCAAAGTTGTAACTTACTTTTGTTTACTTTGTGTCCTTGTGTTGCTAAAAATTTCAATAATGCTACAGTATCCTCCCTGCATTGTTGCTGGGTGGGGGCTGCTAGCAAGATGTCATCTACATAAAGTAGAATTTGACTACCTCCCGGTGAGGTGAACCCTGCCAGATTGCTAGCCATTTCTTGTGCAAATATTGTTGGACTCTCACAATATCCCTGTGGTAGCCGAGTATAGGTATACCTTTTACCCTGAAATGTAAATGCAAACCAATATTGACTATCAGGATGTATAGGTATCGAAAAGAAAGCATTGCTGATATCTACCACAGATAAATACTTTTGTTGCGGTTTTAGATCATTCAACAAAGTATGTGGGTCTGGCACCGTAGGTGCTCTAGGTATCATTGCATTATTTACAGCTTGTAAATCTTGTACCATCCGCCATTCCCAATTTGCTTTTTTAACAGGAAATAGGGGTGTATTACATGGTGAATCAGGAGATTCTACCAGTACTCCTTCTTTGAGTAATACTGCTATTATAGGCTTAATTCCTATTTCTGCATCCTTTTTTAAAGGGTATTGTCTTTTTTGTGGTCTAAAAGCTGATTTTGGGGTAATTGTAACTGGTCCTGCTGTTTGAATAAGTCCTACATCTGACTTGCCTGTTGACCAAAGAGTTATTGGAATTTTACTCAAGGCTTTCTCTTCTTCTTCCAATAAAAATGCTAATCAGCTATCCTCACTGGATTGGAGGTGTACAGCTGGGCGTGTCTGTGTTAACCAGTTTAACTTCTGTTTTTGTATTCCCTGTTCTGATAGTTCTAAATCAGTCTGTTTTTCCCATCTTGTTACTTTTTCTCCTAAGTCTGCCCATTTTACACTTTTGTTCTTTGTCAAGCTGACATGTGGTAATCGATTTGATCTATATAATGCAAGGAATTCTTGAGGTAATGAACAGCTAACTACACTGTTCCCCTCAGTATCCCAGTACAAAGTACGCAAAACCAATCTAGTTGCTCGATTTCTGAACAATTCTTGCTCATACTCTCTATCAGGTCCTGGTGTAATACAGTAGTATAGAGTACAGTGTAACAAATGCTGTCGATCAGTGTCAAGGGAGGGGGCTTTACTGATGGCTACGTTCATCAGTTCCTCGGTTACTGCCCCAGGACCAGTCGTGACTAGGTCCTGGCTGTACCAGTAAAAAGTTTCACCCTCCGATCGCACTACAAAGGTATCCATTTGTCTCTGTGCCTCCATACCTTGTACAGTTGGAACTACTGCTATGCCAAATATCTGCATAAGGTCCCTGCCCAATAGGTTTACTGGACACTTTGCAGAAACAACAATTTTACTTCTCTGGGTCATACCTGAAACAGGATCAGTTATTGCTATATCATGGGAAAGTGGTTCCCTGTATAGCTGTCCATTTGCTGCTTTTACTAGTATATAATCAGGTGATTCGGAATGTTCTGGTAACTTGGAGGGGTGTATCAAAGTCCGTGACGCTCCTGAGTCACACAGGAATTTGACTTCCCTTCCCTCCACCAGAAGTGTAACTTCCGGTTTCGTATCTGCTAAGTAGAGCTCTAAGCTCAATAATGATAAGTCCAAAATTTCACTTTCTTCATCCTCCATATCTACTTGCACTTCCTCTACTCCTTCTATCACATTTACATTTGTTTTCTGTTTATTAACTTTTCCTGATGATTTCTGACTTTCAAATGATGTATCTTCACTATCATATAGTCAGTCCTCATCTCCCTTATCTTCTGTAATTACCTTTTTGTTTTGCTTACAATCCCTTGCTAGATGTCCCTTTTTCCCGCACTTGAAGCATTCACCTCTCTTTTTTCTCTCTTCAAAATCTTCTGATCATTTGTCAGACTGTTTGTTTCCCTGGGCATTCTTCTTGCCCTTTTTACCTGACTGTAACACAAACACTTCGGCTCCGTCTTCAGCAGTGAAGACTTGCGCCTTCTTTTTACTATTAAAATGTCTTTCAGCATGTCTAGCGTATTCAAGTAAGGCTTGTAGCCTCCCTGTTCGATGGTCTATCATATGCTTCATAATGAAGCTACTAATAGGTGCAATGCAACCTTTCAAAAATGCATTTTTCAATTGTTGTTCATACGGGGAATCATTCGTTTGGTTTTCAGTAACCGACATACCGCTATGATTATTAAAACATTCTAATAATCTAGCATAGTACCCATCTATTGTCTCATTTTCCTGTTGTATGCATTGATTAATTCAAGTCCAGTCTGCTCTAGGTTTCCATTTCTCAGAGATTCGGTCTGTTAGACCTTTCACTCTGTTGTCTAACTCTGCGTCACTATGTGGGAGTGGTTTAAGCTCTGCATTACGAGGATTCCAGGTGCCACAAATCATGTGCCAATCTGGACCTATAATTTGTCTTACTACTTTTTCTACTTCTTCCCCATTCAAGTGGTAACTCAACCTCATGCCTTGTAAATCTTCTAAAAATTTCGTAAAATTAACTTTCGGATGGTTGATTCCCTAAGTAGCTTTCCTGATATCTTCCAGTGTCCATGGTCTATATACCAAGAGTGTTGGGTTTTGCCCTTCCTGTCCTGCCTGAGGATTTGGAACTTCTATAAGTGGGCATATTTCTTCCTCACTCTCATCCTGTAAGTTTCTCTCTATTTGATATGATTCTGTGTCCCTATGTGTTTTACGTATTCGGGACCTAGTTTCAATAGGATCTCTAACAAATGGCTGTTGTCTTGCTGAAACTTCAGGATAACGCGGAGGCGGACCAGCCTGTCCACTCGCTTCATATCCTGAAAAGGGTAAGGGAGGGGGCAAGGGAGGAGGAGCTGTTGCTATTACAAAGTTATCATCTTCTTTGTCTAAAAACAATGTTTTTGAATTTTTCAGCTTCTGTTCTCTATGATTTGCTTCCTCAATCCACCTGTGTGCCTGAGGAATGCCTAATTGGCGTTGCTTTTTCGCCTGGCCTCCTGCATCAGATTTAAGCTGCTTAAGGAGTTTAACTAGTGAAGTTTTATCTAGTTTACCATCAAATTCATATTTGTTAACCCATTTCGTATAATACCTAACGTTATCGGAATGTTGTGATTGCATGTATTTTGCGTCTTCGGTTAGGGGCGGATCTCGCGATGTTTTAGTGCACTGATTTCCCATAGTAAAGAAAATGTTACGTAACCCTTTTTTATCACATGATATCAAATTCTCAGTTCCTGTTCACAGTTTATCTAGAATAACTGCCTACCTTATTCTGTTACCCTGATCTATGACCAAATATACAGTACTTCCTTTTGTCCCTGATCTGCAAAACAAATCTTGACAACAATATACTGCAACCTAGTCCCTGATCTAAAACAGAAAAAAGGCAAATTCTTCCTACCTGAGCCTTCGGTATTGAATCGTCCAATATCCGCTCTTCGGCCACAGATCAGAAAGTGGCCAGCCTCTTTAAACGACAATTCAGTCGGAGGTCTTTTCACCCAAGAAGAACCGTTTCGGTAACTTCTCCTGCGCAGTATTCGACCACCGGTAGACTCTGATCTGCAGCTGTCTGAGGGAATTCCGGCTAAGAAGGACCAGACTGTTAAATAAAATCAAGAATTCAATACACAGGAGGTTCAGATTCAAAAGTTTACTAGTGTACACCAGGAGGCAAAAAACATACAAGTACAGAATTTTGTCAAACTTGAAACAGGAAGCACACAATTTTATATAGGTTTAACATTCAAGCTGTGCCCACCTTACTGACGTGGTATGTCACAGGGCATCTACATCACTTTAGCTTACAGTCCTCTATTCATAAAAACTGCTGATGCTGTATATTTTTAAAAAAAGTTTTCCTCTGGTAACAATACGGCCTTGCTATCCACCTGGTCAGACATAATGTCTTTCTGTAAAGTTACTTCTTCAAGGTTTCATATCAGTTCGAATACAATAGCAGATTCAGTCTTTTAATACACATCTTTGTTCTCTGTTACACTTTCTCACCAGCTGCATGCTATCTCAGTAATACATATACAAGGCCAAATCATCCCAGCAGGAAAGAGCAGAAGATTTCATTATTTCACACATTTAATTTCCTGACCCAGCAGATAATCACTTGTGAAAAGCATAAACATTAAAACTTGCTAAGCTAGCATCTGACAGGGTCGAAGGTCAGCTTGCTTCAAGCCACACTGCAGTAAGCCACACTGCAGTTTCAAAACTACTTTACATTTAAACATGAATTAATCCTCTCTGCTATATGATTAATAAAATAAAATGCATTATATACTACTTTGCTTTTAAACTAGCATTTCTCATATATTCAAATACACATTTTTCTAACAGTTGATAACCTTTTCTTTTTTTACAATTATTTTGTATTGTGATTGTTATTTAATATTTGTATATTGTCACTTTATCTTAACTTATGTTTTCTGGGGCTTTTCCCCGTGGATCTCCACTGAAAATGGGTTTGTTTGCAAACTCAGTTGGACTAACCCAGTTAACAAATGTGAAATAAATAAATAAAATATGCTAACAATTTTACGCCCATGTTTGAAAGAACATTTATTCATGGCCAAGGGATTCTTCAATGAGCAAGTAGTGATGTTTGTTAGATACGTAGTAATTTGTTATTGTTGCTGTATAAAGGGGAGTTTACCAGTCCCCAGTCCTGTAAATTTCATTAAGTGGTTAAATAGCAATGAATGGGGTATTGAATTCACCTTGAAAATAGCTGGAAAGAAAGTTAATTTTCTAGACATTATTTTGTAAGGTGTAAACAATATCGCCATTAAACTAAATCTTTTTAGGAAAGAGATAGCTACTAATACATTTTTGCATATTATCAGTACCTACTCCCCTCATCTGTTTAATTTGTATAATTCTGTGTCAACTAGAGAGTTTATTGGAGCATTTATGAATGTTACTGAGATCAGTGACTTTCAGAATATTTCTGGAAAAATTACAGAAAGTTTGTCAGATAAATGGTATTCATTGTCTGTGTTTAAAACTTAAGGTTGTATCAAATTAATTTGTCAGTGTTTTAGCTTCCTAACAAGCCTTCACGTCATTTGTAGTTACCTCATACAAGGGTGAAAACAAATGACCAAAAGCTCCTGAGTGCAAGCAGCATTTGTGAGTAACAAATCACTGCTCCCTTTGGGGTCTGTATTCCATATACCAGCACTACTTTTGTATACCAATTGCACAGTTTCATAATCATGCAGAAAGGGGAAATCCAAATTATACCAGCAATTCATCCTTTTTGGAAAAGCCTGATAGTCACATTCTGGTAATCACTCAAATATGTGTTGATCACTAATGTTCTAGAAACAACCCTGCACCCCCTGGTTTTGATATGGAAAACAAGGTCATTGATAATGATGGTAATAAGGACACTTAGAAAATATATTGTGTGGTGAGATGTACAATTTTGTTATAATCTTCTATAGTATTATTAGCATTAGTAGAATTTGATGAGCAAAAAAGTTGAGAGATTTTATCAGCTGAGCTTACATTCTAATTCACATGGTCGTGGGTATTAAAGTAATATGTTTAGCTTTGTTTTGTAGTCAGTAAAGTTCTTTCTAATTAAAAAATGTTAAAAAAGTGTTATTACAGTTATATTTTACTTGCCAATTTAAGATGGCTGTTTATGGAATAAGCTGTAGCTGACTGGTACCCAGATGATATACTGGGCAAATTTCATATGCAAAACCATGTCAGAGATGTAATCAATGCTGCAAGTCCTGTAGCATATCCTACCCATAAATGGTGATGGGAAAATTTGATAATTTTACATACATCGTGCAGGGTACACTTCTCCTGGGAGGTCGAGAGTTAAGATGCTTAGATATTTTAAAAGCACTCTTTAATCTCAAGTTTGACATTATGTTGCTAGGCAGATTAAAGTTTGACCTTCTCTGACATAATTTAATTTAATTCATGCTATTTTAGCTTAATTTGGGATTTTCATTATAGTTATGAAATGTTTGATAATTATGATAATTAAGGTTGCCACCTTTCGTTGTGACTAAAAACAGACTAAGACCACACCCCTCACATCACCTGTAGCCCCGCCCATGTTCCACCCATTTTGTGACATCAGTCTGATATCAGCAGACTGGACCGCCCTCTTTTTCCATTACTGATGCCTGCTTTCAGCTGATTTACTATGCTTTTCTGTAAAAAAAGCATAGTAAATCAGCCGATATAATAAACTCTGATAGTCTGTTTCCTTTTTTAAAACAGAATACCGGAGTTTCTACAATATTTTCCAGACTACTGGAGAATCAGTTTGATTTCTGGATAGTCCGAAAAAAAAAACAGATAGGTGGCAACCTTATTGATAATAGACTGAATTATTTTATAGATGGTCTGTTTACTGGTGTATAGCCAAAAGTATA
Organism: Protopterus annectens; assembly: GCF_019279795.1. NCBI lineage: Eukaryota > Metazoa > Chordata > Ceratodontiformes > Protopteridae > Protopterus > Protopterus annectens. The sequence goes on along the minus strand of NC_056735.1, from coordinate 979,075,374 downwards.
ATGGTCCTTTTTCAGGCCCAAACCAGGGTATAAGAAGTTAAAAACGTGTGTGTGTGTGTGTGTGTGTGTGTGTGTGTGTGTGTGTGTGTGTGTGTGTATATATATACACACACACACACACACACACACTATAAAAAATACATAAAAATAAATTTGATGCATACACACATGAAACCATTGAACAAGATACAGAAATTAGCTTTGTACAAGTCAGAGGTAAGAACTGCATCATTTATAATACAATTGTGCATGGAAAATGTTCAGCCAAATTCAGTAAAGTCTACATGGTCCATTTACACCATGTGCTAATTGTACCACAACATGCACATAGTAGTGCACTGTTTTGGATTCAGTAAGTGGTTCTACATGGTGTAGAGCTGTGCACAGCTGCACAAACAAGGTAAACACCATGGCATACAAATTACAGCATAAGCAGCTGAATTGTATGATAATCAAACAATCCAAGATGAAGGAGCTATTCAACAAGCTATAAAGCAACCGTGCAGACTCAGTGCTGTTTTTTCCTGCGAATTCCAAAACCTATTGGAATACAGCCATGGAAAGAAGTCTACACAGAAACAATGTTAGGGGCTGCTGTTGCTTTAATCCATGTGTATGTACAACAGGCTGAAGTCTATGATGCTGCTGCTGTTAACAGACCAAGGCCAAGAAGGAGAAGAGTTTTCAAACCCCAGTTAACGTATCACAATCTACATGGTCTGAAAATTGTAGAGTGCTGCAGGATGGATAGAGACACACTACAGGAACTCTGCAGCCTCTGTCATCCTCATCTCAGAGCCAGGGCAATCTGACTGGAACCCATCCCAGTGGAGACAAAGGTATGTGTAGCACTTAGAACCTTAGCTAAAGTTACCTTTCAGAGACCAACAGGGAACATGCTGGGCGTGTCACAGGCATCAGCATTCAGGATCCTCCATCTTGAATGCTATGTTCCAACATGCTAGTGACCACATATATTTCCTCTGTACTCCTGAGGATAGGGCCAGAAATATGCAGGAGTTCTACCCTGTAGCACACTACCCTGAAATACTGGGTGCCATAGATTGCACACATATAGAAATTAAGGCACCATCCAGGGAACAGGGAAGGCTCTACATTAATAGAAAGGACATTCACCCTATTAACTGGCAAGTTGTGTGTAATGCCAGGGGAATCATCTTGAATGTATATGTGCTGTCAATCCTGACAGTTACCACAACTCACATAATCTGGCACACCTCCCAACTGTATCAGATGTTAACTGGGAGGATATCCGACAGGGTCACTTATTGGGGGATGCAAATTATGCACTGGAACAGTGGCTGTTAACACCCATCAGAAATGCACACACACCCACTGAAGAATGTCATAATGAGGCACACTCTCAAACCAGAAATATCATAGATTGTGTATTTGGGTTGCTGAAGTTGCAGTTCCAGTGCCTGGATAGATCTGGGGGGAGCCCTGCAGTACAATCCACAGACATGTACTGAAATATTCACAGCATGTGCCATGCTACACAACATTATCCTGAGAAAACAGCTTCAGCAGGATCACAAGTAGGTAGGAACACACATCCCACAACCAATGCCAAGGTCACCACATCCACATGTAAGTTAGGGGTTAGAGATGGAAGTTGCAGGTGCTGTGGGTGAAGGCAGATGTAGGTGTGCTCAATATGCCCTCACATTGGCTAAGAGACAACATATAGCACACTTATTCACCACCCAGGGACCTAAAACCTTCCTCCTATGCACACATGTATAGTAACTTTGATGCCAGGCAACTCTCACAACCTTTACCTCCCCATGTATTGGCTGTCTACTGCTCACATCAGACAGAGTCAGCCCTGAACTAAAACTATTGCAACTGCTGGATTTACAAGGTAAGTGTTAAACCCGGAATGCATTGCATAATAATATGAATGACTGGCATATCCTTGCATTTTGTTACTTGGTAGTGTAATCAAGTAAAAGGTGGGTGATTTATGCATAAATGACCTTGACATGTGACAGCAGAGAGTTATTTGAGTTATATGTTTCCATTATTAAGTAGTAGGCCTCAGGCATCAAAGATTCATACAAGTCATACCTCTCAAAAGTACAGATGGTCACTGCATGCTCTCAACTTAGAACCATACATTTGTACTGGAAAATCCATAAAGAGAAAGTAATTATACAGATTGCAGTTTCAGACTTCACAACCCTCACAAGATCATTCACAATAAAATTAGAAAATGTTGATGCTATCAACTGTCTAACTTTCTAAGACCAATATAAGTCAAAGGTACAATTACCAGTTCAACATCACAAATGCAGATATACTAAGCACTAAGTCAGCTATGCACCCTGAGCATCAGACACAAAGCTTATGTATCTCTAAATCCAAAAGATACAAAACAGGGATGTGGCACAGTTATCACTTGCACACTGTGTTGGGGGGGACAGGAAGCCTAGGCTGACACAAAAGATCAGTGAGTGTGTGTGAGTAAGAAAGAGAAGCAAGCAGACATTTGGATAAACCAACAAATGACCACTGAGACAAAATGTTGTAAGCTGCATGGCTGTACCATGTAACTGTTGTGTGTGCATGTCTGTAGGGGTCATCTAGGTGAAATTGGTGTGTGACTGTCTGCATGAACACAGCCAAGCTCTGTGCTAGCTCTACATCTTGGTATGTCGGACAGGTGTGAGCCATGCATGGTACAGGTGGCAGTTCATCATTTTTATCCCCAACCACGAGAACTGACTCTGCCAGGAGTTGCACTGGCACATCCACATCTACAGTCAGATGCACTGCTGCTACCTGATAGTGACTGATGTCTGCTGGATGAGCTCCCCACACGAGTATGCCTAGGACCATGACCCCATGGTCTGCCACATCTGAGCATGGACAGCTCATCCACTGACAGAGCAGTGGAAGTTCTACCACTATGGGAGCATGATTGAGCATGTCCACATTGGCTAACAGCAGATGATGTGGCCAACCTACACCCTTGAGGATGCCGTCCCCCTCCCAGCAGATGTTAAATCACAGATACCACTCATTCCAACATGTCAAACATTCAATCCATTGACTCAGCAATATGGTGGAGGCAGTCACACATGTCAGCCTGTGCCACATCTACAACCCTAAACATTTCTCTGGAGCACCTATGGGGATGTCCCTGTGCCTCCATGATGGCCCTAAACATATGATGAGTGGCAAAGGAAGAGACACCTGGATCAGGTGGAGGATAGACAACAGGCGATCTCTGTTTAACATACAAGGCCATGTTAAATCCAGAGCTGTTGGACATGCTACACTTAAAGAAATCCCAATCCCTCAGAGCCACATGCTCCAGGGATCTAAACCTTGTCATCACAATAAACAAAACATGCTGGAGGGATAGGTTCCTGACCCAGAGACTCCTCAGACTCTGAAATAGACCGCTCATACATGTCAAGCAGAGCGCCTCTTTGGCCCTCTTCAAAAGGAACCTTGATGATTGGTTTGGAGAAAGGAAATTCACCCCGGGGATCATGTCAGTCAGCTAGACAGGGATCCAGGGAAGTAAATAGCATGGAAAGAAATAGCCAGGCAATTGTTATGGCTAGGCTTGTATAGGCCCTAGGACCAATAGCCTAGTACCAACCTATGAACCTATGAGCCTATGAACTCCGAGCACCCTTAACAACTTTCCAGTGTGGCACCTCACTCACACTTTGGCTATGGCCAGAGTCAACAGGCACTGAAGCCACAGTAACCACACTTCTCTGATTAATTGTCTCACCCTCCACCTGTCCAATATCTATGGGTAGGCATAGGCCTACTGGATGTTTCTGATGACATTTCAGGGGATGGCTTTATGTCAATCTCAATGTCAGATTCAGTCTCTGCACCCCCAACTGTGCCTTTGTTTGGCCACCATCATCATCAGAGTCTGCTGATGCTCTGACATCAGGTGGTAGAAGTCCCACACTTCCACTGTCATGATCACCTGTAATAATAAGTAATAAATACAGAAAAAAAAGTAATACCTAAACTACTATACTCCAATATGTGCTACAAAATAACAGTGCTGCCACTATTAGAAAGTACAGCACTATTAGACAGTACAGCAATATACTCAATGGTACTGACATCAACATCACACACTAAAATATTTCTTCGAATTGCTCATCAGTACTGACATAAAAATATTTGGCTTACCATGTGCAGTTGATGGTATCCTCTGCATGCCAGATGGTCCTGGAAAAAATTATGCAAAAGGTAAGGGCAACATCATCACAATTAATAGAAATACAGGAGGTAATACATTTTTCCCTTTATATGTCCATTAACTGTACTTTTAACAAGAACTTGGATTATGACTCCAACCTAAGCTAATCAATCAGAATGTGTTGTTAACTGTAACAATCTTCAAGCCCCCCCCAAATAAATTCTTGTGAAACAGAATTAGCATATTGATTTCAATTGTTTTATTGTAAAACAGTATTCAACAACTGAGATACAAAAGCCTACTTTGAAGCTCTTCCTGGGACATGCTTGCTGTCCCTGAAACAGTAGCACCAATGTCAATGACATGCTGTTCCACACTTTCCCGGGAGATGTCTGGATCCCTGACAGTGAACAGGAACTCTTCATTTCCTGTTAGTGGTGTCTCTGTAGCAGCACCCCCCTGGTACCCATCCAATCATGGCCCACTGCAGCTGCTCTCCTCCATGCAGATGAGATCCTGTCAGTGGCCCTATAGTGCACCTGGTCATATGGCCTGCTGTGGCCACCCACTGCATTAACATCTTTGACAATCTGCAGCCAAATCTGCATTCTGAATGACATATCTCCACGTCCCCTCTCAAGCAGGAAGGCACCATGTTGCCTAAAAACGTCAACAATGACCTGATTCTCAGAGTCAGTCAAGGGTAGTTTTCAAGGATTGAGATGCCTGGGTGGCATAGTCCTAGGTGTTCTAAAAGACAACCAAAGGATAGCACACATAAGTATCACATAACTACAAAATAACTGTTCCAAGATAAAACAGAAAAGGTATCATTTCAGTATTACCCACTGGAGAAACATAAAACAGTCTAGAGATTTGAAGTACAAACAACAGGCTGAATACAAAAAAGGAGGTAACAATTGCAACATATTTTTGTTTGTACCATAACAAAAATGCATCTTTGCTACACCTCCCAATATAACAGGCAAATGACACACTTTGTTAACATACCATCTTTGATATGCTAAAAGTGCTATCAAATGAACTGTCCCTGAAACATGTCTGCAGATTTAACTCAGAACATTCCATTTTAAGGTATTGCCAATCATGTATGCCTGTGAAATGCCCTGACAAACATCCCCATGCCATCAGTATACTTCTAACTAATGCATACAGATAAAAATGTAAAAGCCTTTGCAAATCATTATAGCTATTATACAGATTTTCTTAATTACATTCCAGCATATGCAGTATGTAGCTGACAAAATGTAAGCATACATTCTCAAGTTCAGTAATCCTTTGTGCAGATACATCCCAAAGTAATAAACTCTTTTCTGTGTTCTCCATATAAGCAAGTCTCCTCACCTTCAGTTTCCCTAGCTACATGGTTGTCTTTTTATGGTGTAGATTCAGGGTTGTCAGCAAGGTAAAGATCCTAATCAGGTGTGAACTCATTAGAATTGCTGAATCCCAAATACTTGGCTCCCCATATCAGATGTAAACATAGTGCAGACACTCCCTCAGTGTCTGTTTTTAATGGATTGCAGCTGTAAATGATTACTGGTTGGGAGAAGGAAAACACAACAGCACTGCAGGCTCCCCTATAGCCAATGGGTGTGTCAGGTTAGACTTACAAAGTGTTAGATGTAATTTTGTCAAGGTTGGAAATGTAAGTAAGCAGCACACAATTCACAGGTTCTTTTCATTAACTTCCAACCTGCCCTTCATTGATGGCAACTGAATATACTATTATTGCCATTTAATATCCTCACAAATTTTAAGAACAATGATATAGAATGGCTTACAGCCTGCTTGTCTCAGATTACTGGTCAGATAAGAGAAGCATGAGCAACAAACACATAGAGGTAAAACAGAGCTGTATATTTGTAAGCAATAGTCATAACTGGTTGTGTGATCGCTTAGTGCATTACCTCTAAAACTAATACATTTACAAATAAGTTGTATGGTTTCATATTACTGTAGATAATGTTGCAGTTGGTTGTATGCAGAATGACTTCAGCTCCTTGGTGCAAAGCTGTTTGTGTGACAAAGAGGGATAAGGACACCCTTTGTCTTCTGAAAGTTCATTGCAGTGAGAGTTCAAATCCAGGCCTATGCAGAAATATCTCATGTGTACTAGCAAACATTTTGTTGTGTTTATTTCAAAGATTGCTTTGCTTCATTTGAACTACGTTTCCCATTTATTTATTTTCAGTTCTTTGTTGTAAAGCCATTTGTGTGGCAAGAGGGATAAGGCACCCTTCTTGTGTTCTGAAGGTTCATTAGTGTAAGAGTTCAAATCCAGACCTATGTAAAAATATCTCATGTGTACTAACATTTTCTAGTGTGTATGTCACAGACTGCTTTTCCTTATTTCAACTATTTGTCCCTTTTTTCTTTTTTGTCTTTATTTTCTTTTCTTTTCTTTCTTTCTTTTGGGGAGGCTGTGTTTGCACAATGGACTGCTTAGCACAAAGATGGGAAATGGAGAAAAATGAATGTCAGGTTTGGCTGTGCTTATCTCATTTGCACAAACTGTGGCAGTGTGAAAACGAAACTAGTGGGCCACCCAGGAAGCAGACAAAACACTTGCAAACAGGGCATCTGTAAAAGGGCAAAGGTCAAAAACAATACACTGTTGCAATTTCAGTATTTCATCACGCAAGTGAGCTTAGCAGTGTTGTGCAGTGTTGGCACAGTGGTTAGCAGAGTTATCCAGCAGCTGCAACCATTGAACACCTGTACACAAGACTCAGACAGCCAGTAATTGAAATTAGATACATTTTATTAACTCTGTTGGACATTGTGCAAACCCTCTAAGTGGCATTATATGGGGGTTAACACAGAGACCTTAAGAATGATTAGGAAATTAGGAAATTTCATGTACCTAGCCTTGCAGAAGCAAGTGTAAGTGTAGGGCTGGAGCACAGATTGTCCTGAGGTCTGGTAGAGGGTGTGCAACCTATTTTTACTGTTGTGACAGTGCAGTTTATAGCAATCAACTAAAAAATAGACAAATGTTATTTCAATGTTTTTGTGGTAACATGTATAAGTGTAGGACTGCCATACACATGATTCTGGGTTCTAATGCAGGATATTCCAGACATTTTTACTGTTGTGCCACTTCCCATTTATTCACTATCTCTTATAACAGTTTAAATATTGGAGTTGATATGAATTATATGTATGAGTCATGAGACACCGTTATCATGTTTTCAGATGTGTTGTGAAGGGTATACTGTCTACTATATTTATTTAAGTATAGTTCTGCTATCTGGACTTGCATGGACTTCACAATTACCCAAGACACATACACAATTGGATCTATATCATACATGTGTAACAGGTTAAACTGTCACCTGTATTTATGTATGATTCCTGACTATCTGAACAGCACTTCTTCTGTGGCAAAGATGGAAAATCAATGCTGTGGATGAAAACGTTTTGTCCCTTATGCCTATGTTTAAATACCACACTGTAAAACCAAAATTTTCTTCAGTGTATAAAGACAAACAAATATGTCAGGTCATTACATTTATGCCCCCAGTGTATGTCTGCAAACTTAACTCACCTAACAGTTACCTTCCAATTTCCAATATATATTTCCAGGCTATACCAGTACATACCCCTCAAACTAAGGCCAAGTGTCAGATTAACCTTCCAGTTTCAATTATTTAATTCATCCCTGCTTGGCACTGCTGTGCTCCACTTAACATCACTCAAATGCAGTTGGCATCATTGCTCAGGTTTAAGCAATACTAGCAAACATGATGACTGGAATTGGTGAGAAAGCATCAGTTTCCATTGCTCTGGTTCAGCTGGTAGACATGGCTTGCATTGGAGGGAAGGTGCACATTTTAGGGTACAGAGGTGGGCTGCCCAGGACTCCTGGATATTTATTGGACTCCTGGTAAAGTACCATAGCCAAAGGATTCTGCAGGGGGACTATTTTTGCTCCCAGTACAAGTCTGAAGTTAGGAATAGTTTGGCCTAGGCTGTGTCCAGTGCCACTGGTACCCACGCACTGGAAAGCAATGTAGGCTTCATTTTAATGACCTACATAGGAGCAAAAATGGATACTCTCAACCGTTACAGAAGTTTGAGATTGCAGATACCCCACAACAGTGTAAGTATGACAATAAGAGAATATTTGTAAGACTTAGAAAGCTAAATACAGACAAGACTGGTATGTATAATTCTCTCCTGTTCTTTTCTGTTCTTTCCACAGCTCCCACCAAAAGTGAGTTCAATCAACAGGCTCATGTTGCTCAATTAGAGAGACTGAGGGAAGAAAGTGGTATGTATTCAGCAGAAGAGAAGTGTTATGGTATGTATTCAACAGAAGAGAAGTGTTACTGAGCATTAAAAGTTAAAAATAGCTTTGTTGGTCTTTTATACAGTTGTATCAAATTGAGCATGCATATCACAACTGTAAAAGCAAGTATGCATGCATTAGTCTGTAGCACAAATCCACTGCAATAGTCCAATATTAGACTGTAGTCGGAGGTTGTGGGTTCAAATACCACATTTCCCAACTATACAATACTGTTATTTCTGCAATAATATTTAAATTAAATTGAAGACTCTATACCAATGGCACAAATGCCCTGCTGTAAACTGTAATCTGTATAACTTGAACATGCATACGGGCAGTATATGTACATTTGAATGATTACTTTCAGCAATCTGTACTATACTCTGTATCTCTTAGGATGTATACTTAAATGTAATACTTCAGATAAAAAAGTTGTATAATTGTGTCAATGCATTGTATGTCACATGTGATGCTACTAATATATCTATTTTTTCTCTCACCTCAACCCTTAGCTCTCTTTTGTATTTTCTATTATGTGTTATCAAAATGTCGTCATGTCATCCATGTTTACCACATCATTAAATGCTACACAGCACAGTGAGGAAGGCCAGTCCCAGTGGATCAGTCTGCCCCCCCCCCCACCAGCTCCAGTATTGATGTCCAGCACATCTGGGAGCCAACCTGGCAGCACTGCAACTGCTTCCTCTGCACTACCTGTGCCCTCAGGTAGTATTGCCCTGGAAGTTGGAGCAGTGGTACCCTCCTGGAACAGTGGTGGAGGTGGTGATTTTATCACCCACAGGGAGTTGCTAGGGATAGTGGGTAGGTGTGTGCAGTGAACAGTTGGTTTATGCCTACACCTGATGGAGAGGCTGCTCTCCCTCATGGTCTATAGAAAGAAGAGACATCAAGCCTTCCAGCCTCCAGCAGAGTAAGGGGACAGGGATTATAGTCCAGTGGGTGAGGACTTGATTTTCACTGTCTCCAAGCTTGATGTCCATGAGCCTGCATTGCCCCTCCCTCACCCCAACCATGGTGTCACCAACCCTTTGTGTCTATCACCATTCCTGTCTCTTGTCTTGTTTGTCTTTGTTTGCATTTATTTCCTCACCTACCCAGCTTACCTGACCCAGACACACCTACGTCCCTTACCCAGCTGTCCTCTCTTACTGAATTAAAAAATATGGGCACCTGTCCCACAGAAGAAAATTATTCAATACATAGCTCTCCATTTCGCATGTGTCTTCTTCACATAACTGATTCGGTCCAATTGGCTGTACAATATGATTGCATTGTTGTTGTGAAGGCTGTCAGCCTAGCTAGATAGAATTTTATGCATAATTCTATGCCATTGTAAATATTGATATGATCCACAGGCTTGTGTAACAAATGTAAAAAAAAATGTTATGTTTTGAGCTTCAAAAATGTAACCACAGTGCACCCTGCTGGAAGAAAGCTGATAAGGAAAGCATTTTATGGCTGTTTGAACTCAAGCTCTGAGACAGGATGTCCAGGCTGGAAAGTCTTTCTAGTGTCTTAATTTAAGAAGATAATGCCTAAGGTTTTACATGTAAAGTGTCTTTTATTGCTGTGGTATTCTGGCATCTGCGAGATCAAATAGAAATGTTAGATTTTGAGTTTCTGTTAGCCTGGGAACTAAAGGAGAAGTGATAAAAAATGATGTAATGTGAAATGACACAGCAATACTGGATGTTATCAATTTAAGACTTTCTCAGAGAGAAAGATTGAGCATTTTGGATTTTGTCTGAAGCTGACAAAAACTTACCAGCACTTTGCCTTGTAAGTAAAGTTATTCAGGACATAGTTTCTCTTAGAGTTAGATAGGAATTTAGCCAGATTACTCTAGCTGTTTTCTATATCTATGTCAGACTACCTATAATATTGTTTTAAAATTCCTGTGATTTCTGAACTCTTGATTGGCACTGTGTTGAATTGATGAGATTTGTCTTGTGCTTTTATTATTTAGTATTAAATATTTTTAAACCTTTCAATGGTGGCTGTTTTGTGTAGAGATAATTTAAGCTCTTAGGGAGTTAGGGAGTACTTGCATGTATTTAGTGATACTATCCAAGCCACTCCAGTAGTCTTGCAGCCCAGTCACACTTATTATTTGGATAACAGTAATGTTACACAGTGAAATTGGTCACCATTTGGGAAAGGCCTTATAGTAGCTGATAGTGGTTGGTGGCACTGATTTCTACCTTATAGTCTGGAGATAAGGGGGCACAGCTGGAGAACCTGTGCCAGCCTTCCCCAGGAGTGTCTGTATGTTTGTATATAACTCATATATCAAAGTGTGTGTGTGTCAGCTACTTGAGCAGGGACAAAAAGCACTGGTTGGACAGAGAGGGTGCTGGAGGTTTTGGTGTGTCCACTAGGCTGAGATCTGTACCCTATAGCTGTGCCAGTGGGGACTCTTATTAGGAATCTGAAGAGAAAGGGAGAAACCAGCCCCAGACTGACTGTGATCTCTGTGTGCTCTTAAGGGAAATTGTTCTTTACTGTGTGTGTACTTGTTATCCCCCCAGTGTGCATGCCCCTCACTGGTGCTAGTGGTGAGGATTGAGGTTCCCTGATTACTGGGCCAGTGCGAGGGCATCACATATTAATTGTTTGGCAGTGGTGGCATATCCACATCAAAAATTAATTGTTTGATAGTGGTGAGTTAGCCACATCACATGCTAATTGGCTTGTAGTGGTGTGGATAGTGAATTCCTGTAGCTTGTGTACAGTGATCACTGAAGGTGTTTTTGTACTCTAAATCAGCCATGCTGTGAATATTCCGAGTTCAGATCACAATTTTATTTCTTTTGTTAGCTTAGTTAGTCAGGGAGAGCAGGCAAGCATGTCAGCAGAGTAGTACGGTAAGCTGACAAGGAACCAGTTGGCTGAAATGTGCCAGGCTAAAGGACTGGTGCAAGGAAACCTGACTAAAGCAGATATGATTGCAGCTTTGGTCACAGCTGCATTTGGGAATAGCAGCCAGGAGGATGATCAGACTGGCTGTGGAGATGTACAACACTCAGAGAATGGAGGTAGAGGCAGCACAAAAAAAAAGATACTGACTCTTTGCCAGATTCATGGAGGTAATGGGGAAGGGAGTAACTGGACCCCAAAAGCACAAAACATCAGTACATTTCTTCCACAGTTTACAGAGGGCAATACAGTTTTTTCACAGAGCACCTTCAGCTGCTAACAGGTTTGTTTTGGATTGTACTGCAGTTTACAGAGGGGGATCATTCTGATAATTTCATTCATATGTTTGAGAGGGTATGTAAACAATATGATATAGACCAAAGGCGCTGGGTATGGTTCTTGACTCCCTTACTCCATGGTAAAGCTGTAACTGTGCTGTCTAAATTATCTGATTATGAATTTTTTGACTATACTGCTGTTAATAATTGTTTGCTAGAATTTTTTAAGCTAAAGCCTGAAGCTTATAGGAAAAAGTTTCATGAGCGTAGATGCAAGGCAGATGAAAGTGTGTGTGGCTAGGCTTATAACTGCCCTAGGGCAGATAGCCTAGTATGAACCTATGAACCTATATGTTGCTGAACTAAGCACTTATTTTCATAGGTGGGTGAGTAGATGTCAGGTCACCACTTTTGAAGGGGTGGCAGACCTTCTGGTGAGGAAACAAGCCCTTAGCACTTTGCCTGAGGACATGAGGATCTGGTTAGTTGATGGATAATGTGCTACTTCAGATGAGTTGGGGAAGAAGGGAGACCTATACCTAGCAAACATGGCATCAGTGTACAGGAAAAGGACACCCAGTGCTGCTCATGGGTCTAAAGTAACCCATGGTGGGCAGCCCAGACTGCCCCAACAGAATCTGACAGTAGCAGGGGAAGCCACTAGTCCAGCTACATGTCCAGGACCTAGGGATAAATGTTTTGAATGCAACCAGTGAGGTCATGTGCCATATAAATGTCCACACAGGCAAGGTGGGGGATAAAAGGTGGAAGAGCCAGAAAGTGGGAAAGACAAAATGCCAATAGTTGGTTGTCTTCAGACATCAGGGGTATGAAATGACCATCCTGCAGATGTCCTGATAGAGAAGGATTTTGATGAGGCAGTACCATGTATTAATGCAGTTACACGCAGTCAAGCTTGGAGACAAGCATGTGGGTCTGGTAGCCTGGAGGAGACCCAGTCAGACCGCACACTTGCACCCAGGAATGGTGAGATGGTTACTTCAGGCAGGGAACTACCCTGTAGCAGTGAGACTGAAGGTAAGCCACAGCTGTTTGTGGGTACTGATGGTCCCTTAGACAAAGTGATTGCAAAGGTAGAGGTGAGTAGTAGTTTCCAGGCTGACAGTGATGCACCTCTGTCAAAGGATGCCAGACTTCCCATGGAAGGGGAGCTGGGAAGGGTTACAAAGAGAGAGTTGAGACAGGCTCAGCTCTCAGACCCTACATTACAAGGCCTGAGGCAGGTAACTAGTGAGGCACCTGATTCTCAAGGGAAGGGGGATTCTGTATACTGAGAAAAAGATTTACTGTATAGACAGTGGATCCCTGAGGAAGGGCTAGAGGGTGAGAGAATACAGCAGTTGGTAGTGCCTAGAGCCTACCATCTGGCACTTCTAGCCATAGCCCATGATATTCCCTTTGCAGATCATATGGGCATAAAATGTACAAAGAGGCATATTATGCAGAACTTCTATTTGCCTGGAATTTCCAGAGATGTAACAGGGTACTGCAGGACCTGTGAGCAGTGGCAAAAGTTAGGCAAGGCAGGAGACAAGATGAGAGCACCTTTGATGACATTGCCTGTGATTGAGGAGCCATTTCAGAGGTAGCTATGGATATTGAGGGGTCTCTGAGTACCCCAAGTTCCACATGGAAAAGTATATCCTAGTGGTAGTAGATTATGCTACAAGATGCCCTGAGGAAGTGGCTTTCTCCTCCATTGAGATGGAAGAGGTGCTTTGTTAGAGGTTTTTAGCAGGGTAGGTTTCCCAAAAGAAATACTGACTTTGAAATACTTGACAGAGGTGCCAATTTCATGTCAGACCTGCTGGTTTGTCTGTGAAAGTACTATGGGGTGAAGCACCTGAAGGCCACCCCTACCATCCCCAGACTAATAGACCTGTTGAGATGTTTAACTCTATAATCAAGTCCATGCTACAGGCATTTTTAGACCAGTTTTAGAGTGAGTGGGACAAATATTTGGCCAATCTGTTGTTTGTTTGCAGAGTGGTTCCCCACGAATCCACAGGTTTTTCACCCTTTGAGTTGCTGTATGGGCATAGGGTGAGGGGGCCTCTAGATTTAATTTGAGATGAATGGGAAGGTGAGTGTGAATCTCACCAGGAGTCTGTTGTGGCATATGTCCTAAACCTCAGGACAAAGCTCAGGGAACTCATGGGCTTGGCCCAGGAAAACCTAGCAGAAGCCCAACCGCAGAAAAAGGTCTGGTATGACAGGAATGCTTGAGCTAGAGAGTATTCTATAAGGAAGCAGGTAATGGTTCTGATTCCTATCAGACACAAGCTGCAGGCAACTTGGGAGGTACCCTACAAGGTGGTAAGAAAGGTAAGTGATGTTACCTACATGCTAGAACTGCTAGGCAGGAGGCAGGGGTACAAACTGTATGCTGAGTATTTTCAGTGGACTGCAGGAAGAGTCTGAGAGAGCTCTGGTGACTAATCTCCTCAGTGAGGTTCAGACTGACAACTCAGTGGAAGGGGTAGCAATGTCCCAGCCAGCTTTCTCCTACCCAGGTTCAAGAAATCTGAGCAGTATTACAGCAGTTTGGGGATATGTTCACTGGAAAACCAGGGTGCAGCACCAGGTGGATACAGGACCCCAAATGCCTATTATGCAGGCCCCTTATAGGGTGCTGAAGAGAGTCAAACAGACTCTGAGGGAGGAGATACAGGAAATGTTGGAACTAGCAGTAATTCAAGAGTCCAGCAGTCCTTGGGCCTCCTCAGTGGTGCTGGTGCCAAAGAAGGATGGCAGCACCAGCTTCTGTGTGGACTACAGGAAATTAAATAGTCACAGAGAGTCAGATGCTTACCCCATGCCTAGGTCCAATGAAGCCCTAGAGCAGCTGGGTGGGGCTAAGTATCTTAGCACCATTGATCTTACCAAGGGTTACTGGCAGGTGCCCTTGACCCCCAGTGTTAGAGAGAGGTCAGCCTTTGTGACTCACTTTGGCTTGTATGAGTTCACAAAGATGCCCTTTGGGATGAAAAATGCCATGGAGACTTTCCAGAGGCTTGTGGATCATATCCTAGCAGGAGAGTTTGCCCTTGCTTACTTTGATGACATTGCCATCTACATCAATTCCTGACAAGAGCACCTTCAACATGTCAGGGAGTTGCTGGGCAGACTATAGAGGGCAAGGTTGACCATTAAGCCCAGCAAATGTCAGGTGGATATGGTTCATAGGTTCATAGGTAGGTACTAGGCTATCAGCCCTAGGGCCTATACAAGCCTAGCCAAAAAGGTACCATGGCTTTCGCCACCCAAGAAAATTATTTTCCTGTGCCCCTGTTGAGCAGAGCCACAGAGGTGATCCCCAGGGTGAATTTCCTATTTCCCATCCACTCATCATGATTTTTCTTGAAGAGTGCTAATGCTTGACATAGATAGGTAGCCTGTTTTAGAGTATGGGAAGTCTCTGGGACAGGAATTTATCCCTCCAGCATGTCCCATTTATTGCGGTGACAAGGTTTAGGTCCCCAGAGCATGTAGCTCAGAGGGAATGGGATTTCTTTAGATGTAGCATGTCCAACAGCTGTGGGTTTGACATAGCTTAATATGTTAGGCAGAGATCACCTTGGAGATGGTCAGTGTAGGGCATCTGTTTGAGGCCAGTGATCCTCTTTGTGAGGTACTTCTGTGGCCTTTAAAACTGCTGCAAATGTCTTGTGAGGTACATTCCAAAGAGGGCACTGTACTCTATAATGGGTCTAATGAGTGTCGAGTAGAGGGGAACAATTACCTCTTTTTTCCTGGATGAGAACCCTTTTATGATGAGGTGTGCCACATAGAAGGACTTCCTGACTACAGTGGCGATGTGGCTATCAAAGGACAGACTACTGTCCACCTGGGTCCCAAGGTCTCTTATCACACATTCGGTGTTAAGTAGACTGCTGTCTATGTAGTAGTTCATGGGTAAAGAGTTTTTACCAAAGGGGATGACAATGCACTTTTTGGCATTGAGCTTGAGGCCAAGGCTCTGACACCAGGCATCTGTCTCAGCGAGGCCCTTCTGTAGGATTTCCACATAATTTGGGAACTCAGCTATCGCTCCTAGTTTGCAGTCATCTGCCAACATTGTTAGCCAGAGGCCTTCTGTGTTAGCCTGAACTTCAGAGAAGTAGATACCAAACAGAAGAGGTCCCAGGACTGAACCCTGTAGTACTCTACTTGTCAGTGGTTTGAGGTCAGATTTGGAGTCTGCAACTTTTACAGTGTGGGTTCTGTCAGTGAGCCAGTTGGCAACCCATCTTGTGACATAGGGATTTATATCTAGTTTAGTGAGTTTAGCTATAATTCCAGAATGGGGGATGGTGTTGAAAGCCTTGGCGAGGTCAAGATAGGTTGTGTGGACCACCTTACCCTCATCTACGGCTTTGGTGACTGCCTCAAAGAAGTTGATCAGGTTCAGGAGGCATGATCTGCCTTTCACAAACCTGAACTTTGCAGGATCCAGAGTTTGGAGGTTACCAACATCTTTGTTTATGAGTTCCATGATGATACGTTCCATGGCCTTGCAGACCAGGCTTGTCATACTAATAGGGCAATAGTTCCCGGGATCAGTGGTGGCTCCCCCTTTGTGGAGTGGGATAACTGTTGCTGTACACCATTCAGTAGGCACAAAGCCTGATGTGAGGCTATGATTGAACATGGTGCTTAGGTGGGGAGCCAGTTCATTCTGAATTTCATGTAAAATGCAGCCTGGGATGTTGTCCGGTCCCATGGATGCTGTGTTTTTGGCTTTAGAGAGTGCAGCTTTTACCTGCGTAGTTGTGATTACAGGGACTCTGCATTCTTCCTGAATAGATATGGGCCCTTTAGGGGTGGGGGTGGGGGGGGTAAAGTTAGCACTGAACCTATCTGCCAGAATGTTGGCAATATCGGTTCTATATCAGAACACCGAAAGTTCACATTTTCGAATGCTCTTACATCGACCCCTAATCAGCGAATGCTGACAGCATCGAACATTCAGAACAGCGGATTTTTTCCTAGGGAAAAAAATTTGCTGTTCCAAAACACATACACACAACACAAGCACACTAAACAAACAGCAATCCACACACATACACCCAAAATCTTACAGCTAACCCTACACTAAACTGTACAAACACCACTAACTATCCACTTACATTAACCCAAACCCTAACCCTAAGGTCAGTCACTATCACACACTCACCTCACTCACACCCTAACCCTAACTCAGCTAACCTGCTCTAACCCTCACATCCACACAATCGCAAACATACCTCCCTCTCGCCCTAAGCTGAACTCACCTAACCCACACCCAATCACACACTTACCTAAGCTCAACCCGTAACTTTCCACCACAGTGCTGAAAATAGTGAAACAACAGAAATGGACAACCAAATTCTTTCTCTAGGAAAAAAATTGGTTACCTGTCGTTTCGCTATTTTCAGCAATCGACGAATAGGGGTCGATGTAAGAACATTCAAATGTATGAACTTTAGATGTTCTGATATAGACCCGGCAATATCAGTTGGTTCTGTAATTTTCGTGCCGTTGTGCTATAACTCAGAGCAGATTTGGGTGTTGCCATTGAGATTCTTGACATAGCTATAGAATGCTTTGTGGTTGTCCTTAGAATCAGTGGCGATTTTGTTTTCATAGCTAGCTTTGTAGGATCTTATAAGGGATCTCAGCTACTTACTGAGGCTGCCCAGGAAGCTCCTCCATTCATGGGAATTTACTTTCTTTTGCAACAATTTCTTCCTTCTGTTGTACAGTTTGTTTATGGCAGGGGACCTCCAGATTGGCTTCCTTTTTTTGGAGGATAGCATCTTGGTTCTGTTTGGGATAGCATGATCTCTGCACTTATGTAAGTGCTTATAGAGTGCATTTGTGTAGGATACAGCAGTCGTAACTGTATTGTCCATCTGCATGGGTGTCATGAAGTTCAACACTTCTGTCTTAAGAAGTATGACGTTGGCCTTGGAGAAATTTTTTACTGTGGTTTCTTTAATGGGGGGTGGGCGTGGGATGTGGATATCAAGGGTAATTAGCTTATGGTTGGATCGGACCAACGAGGAGTTGACTTCAGGTGTGGAACACCGGTCACTCATGTTGGTAATGACTAGGTCTAGGATATTGTTGCCCCTGGTGGGGGTGTGGATAAGTTGATCCAGGGCATTGCAGTTTATGAATTCCAGAAAGCATTGTGTGAAGGAGTTGGTACATGAGTAGTTTTCCCAGTTAATGGTGGGGTAGTTGAAATTGACCATTATTAGGGTGTATGGTTGAACCATAATATTTTCCAGTACATCAAGAAAAGAGGAGTGGGGATCCTGGGGCATGGTGAGGGATCTGTAGCAAGCTACAATTTGGATTGCAGTTTTGCCTAGAGTTAGTTGCACTTGGATAACCTCTGATGCATTATGCTGAGCAACTAGCCTGGAGGTGTGGATATCCTTAATGAATATGGACACACCTCCGCCTTTGGTGTTCCGGTCCAGGTTACATGACCGAAAAGTGTGGTATGAGCTATAACCTGGTAGTGCAGGGGTGCTCTCTGGAGCCTTAAACCAGGTCTCAGTCACTGCACAGATATCAATGTTCTCCATTATAAGGAGTGTCTCGAGTGAGTGCATTTTGAGATTTAGACTTCTAACATTGAGTAGCATTACCCTCAGATTTTGCTTGCCTGTTTCTGATACAGTGATGAATTTGTCATTTGAACCTTGCCTAAAAAAGGCACTATAGGGTCGACAAGAGCCTTAGCCAGTATCCAGAATCCCAGGGGCAACAGGTGCAGGCCATCTCTGGCAAAGCATCGTGGTCTATCGACCATGTCATCCCAAGCAGACAGATACTGGATCCCCTTAGAATGACACCAGAAGCTTAGCCAATTGTTGAAGTCAATCATTTTTTCCTTGTACTGCGGTATCATTCTGGGTGATGGCAGAATGCTACTCAGGGCTAGGGTCATACCTGCCTGGGCTACAAGATAGGAGAGCTCTTCCATGTCTCTTTCCATGTTGTCCAGGGAGGTACATCTCAGGTCGTTCACACCAACATGGACAAAGACAGAGTCATATTTGTACTTGTTGTGAAGTGACCTGAGTGTGTGGATTATGTGGCAGATCCTGGCACCCGACAGGCAGCTGACAGTAACTTTCTCCTTGTTTAGCCTGGTGAGTGGGACATCAGTGTGCCTGACTATAGAGTCACCTATGACTAGTGTGTTGGATATGTTGTTTTGCCTTATTGGCTGTGGATGAGTGGCACACTGAGTCTGTGGGTTATGTGTCATTCAGGTTGTGTTGGGGGGGTGGAAGTTGCTTGCGTTTCTGCTTTGGAGGTCTCTGTTGCTTGGGCAGATTATTATTGAGAACCACTGTGAATGTTTTTGTGTTTCTCTGTGTGGAGTTTGGTGGTGTAGATTTAGTGAGACTATGTGATAAGTGTGGTGTGGTGCAAGTGTTTACCATCTCCTCTTGAATGTCAAGTTCAGTCTTGGCTGGAGAGAGCTTTACCACCAGTTTGGCTAGATAAGTGCATCTCTCACAGGTTGTAGTGTTAGGTGGTAGGAGGAGAGGGTTGTATGTGTACATGAGGCAATTTCTACATTGCCCCAAGATGCCCAGATTCATCAGACAGACAGGAGAGAACACTGGGAGCTGACCCTTGGACATGCCTGAATAAAAAAATATTTTCCTCTAGATAAGTGAGGAAAGTGAGTACAAGAGCTGTTTTTCTCTAAGCAAGTGAGGAAAGTAAGTGCAAGAACTGTTTTCCTCTAGGTAATAAGGAAGGTTGAGTGTTATAGTAATTAGTAGCTTATTTAGTGCTTATAACAAGTGGCAGAAGTCTCCTACCTGGGACATAGAGTGGGGAGTGGTAAGATCAGGCCAGAACCTGACAAAGTGGAAGCCATTCAGGCATGGCCTGCACCTGTGACCTAAAAGCAGGTGAGGGCATTCTTAGGGACAGCTTAATACACACTTCAACACACCCTCTACACAGACTATGTTGCTGTAAAAGGGTGTTTTCAACATGCATCCATGTGAGTTGGGGGGGGGGGCAGCACCCAATGCATGCATGTATAGACCCATCCTGACTCTCCTCATGTGTGAAGTAGACCAACATGCCATCATGGACCTTCTCTAAATGGACACTAGTGATATCCCAGATGTATGCAACAGACATGTGTGAGTTGTTGATGCTACATCATGTCTGCTACATCTGTTAGATGTCCTCAAAGAGATCATCAAGGGCATGCATGATGGCAACACTGTCATCCTTTTAAACTTGACAAGCCCAAGGCATTTGACACAAATCCACAATGAGGTATTCACTCAGCAATGTCAGATGTGGTCATATACACCAATATCACCAAGTGGGTAGACCATACCTGGCATCTAAATATGCTGATACGTATGAAGTGACCTACATCTCAGGTCCAGTGATCAGGTCTGTACATCAGGGCTGACTGTTATGCCCTTTCCTGTCTTTATTATTGTTTTTATTATATATAAATATATATATACACACATACACACACACACACACACACACACACACACACACACACACACACACGCAAACACACACACACACACACACACACACACACACACACACACACACACACACACACACACACACACACACACACACACACACACATCCAGCAGATGTTACAGTGCCTGAACAGTGTGCGTGATTACCCTTATAGAGTGTGGATGTATCATAATAGTTGTACAAGTGTGTTTATGCAGAATCATCTCTGATAACTCTTAATCACATATGGTATGCCAGAGGCTTGGGATTACTGGTGGTATTATTCTGATATCGTCCATGATTGTGGTTGGTTCCTTTAATGTTGCCCATGAGCCTTTACCTGTATCCTACTTGCTGGAAACCTCTGCTAAGATTACGCTCATATTCAGGCAAATCAGTTTGTATGGCTTCACAATATGCACAATATTCACTATTGTATGTCAGATCCCTGATAGATGTCCTCTGTATTATTCATGTAAGTATGATTATCTCACACAGACATCCTCCCCATTGTCATGTCACCTTGTGTGACAGTCACACCATACAAATTTTCACTGTGCAGTCCCTACTGTACCATTTTGATATGTCAGGTCTATATTACATAATCAAAATTTAATTTAATCGAATGGCACTTACATTGAAAATGTTCTTTATTAAATTTGCTCTTTTGGGGGGCTGTGCCCTCTACCTCCCCCGCTAATTATATATACCAACTCCAAGATCACACTACACTGAGGAAAGGGCAAATTTTTTGATCTTCACTGTACTGCGATATCACTATAAACAGCTCAATGAATGGCATTTCGATGTAAAGTGCCATTCGATTAAATTACTTTTTGATAATGTAATACAGACCGATATGTCATTGGTGTTGCTGCTACAACTGTCTTCTATTGACATTCCCTCATCTGCTGTACGTTAGGTTGTTTCATCTGTCCTCTTTCCTGTGTTCATTCCTACAATGCATCTGTATATCTCTATTTAATACACACACTTCCCCTGAGTGTTTATTTTACATGGCCATCCATGTTCCCTTACAGATGATTTACAAAACTTCAGTGCAGAATGCCAGGAATGGGATTTCACAGTACTCTGCACTATAGATACACTGTCTTGTATTGTGTTTGGACCATATATTTAACATTCATACCTCTCTACTGTCTTGATTTTCACAGAACATCCAGATGTGTTTATTATCAAATTTGTGATTTTCTGCCATATCACTGGGATGATCTCAGGACTGATGGGACTCAGTAATTACATACATTTGAGTTTCAGACTTCAAATCCTTCAGAACATGTATCTTAACACAAACCCCTGGTTATTCTAATATATTTCTATAGGGCAAATATGTCAAATATGTCCCTATTTCTGAGTCATTTTCCCGTTTTTATGTTGGCTTGTGTCCAGATGTCTTGCACTAAGAGATTGAGAGCTATCTGTGAAGCCGTGGTGATCATTCTGGCATTCCATGCAAAACTGCGGACCTTCAGTGCTCTGATTTAAACAGAAGTGCTATCCATGTTCACTTACATGGTATCCAGGCAGCAAGCATTGTTGCCAGCCATGAAACCTCACTTATTTACGTTTAACTCATTATATCCAAGTGACGCCTCCAGGTGCATCTGCAGTTAACTCCTACTGACGCCTCTAGGAGTCAAATATTGCTTGTTCAAATTTGCATTAATAATCCCAAAATCATGCTATGTACAAGGTTTTAAAAGATTTTAGATTAAATCTTACACAATGGCAAACTCAACTGCATTAGTATTTGATGTCTGTCTAGTGCAGGTAAAAATATATTAAATGTTGTTTTTATGATATTAGCTTATATAGATATAATATTCACCTTTTTTAAATATCTTGAACAACCTAGTAACTCAGACAGAACTGCTTAGCCTCATATGAAAGCTCTCAACTAGATGAAAAAAAATGGTTGCTGAGATATTGTAAGTTGTTTACAGAATATTACAAATGTAATAGTTACTGTGTTTACCGTGACTTATAAAATTCAGTTTATGATCTAGAACCTAAAGAATACTATCACTAAAAAAGTAGTTTATGCTGAAGAGTTTGTCGTTTATATTCCTGTCATAATCTCTATGGTTCCAGAGATATGAACATTTGTTTGAAATGTGAAGACATAATTTGATTCTGTCAAAAGACTTATGCTCCGCCCATTGGAATTTACAGTGGAAACTTCCTGAGTTCCATTGGAGGAGATGAGCTAAACGCGGTACACGGCATGAACATGCAATCAACACTGCTGCTCACCGGGCATCACCTCGCACACATGTAACTGTGTTACATGTGTTACATCCATTACTCATGCACTCCATGCATGAAGCCTACACAGAGTTTACTGAATCTCACTGACTATCTTTACAGATTTTACAGAGAAGAAGAGACACAGTATATAAATGGCATGAAGAGTGGGTGAAAGAAGTGAGGAAATGCAGACAATGAATGAGTGGGTGGTTTGAAAGAAGTCAGAAGTAAAAGCAGTAGGGATTACTGAGTAAGGTATCTGAAGCCATTAAAAGTAAGTATTGGGTATATGTTTGGTAGAAATGAAAGATATAAGAAAACATATAGAATGGAATGAGAGGCATGTTTAAAGGAAAGAGGAGTTATAAATGTGGAAGCAAATTGATGAATGTGTTTGAAACATATTAAGGGTAAGGAGTAGATGCATTGTATGTTTGTTAGTGTATACAGTGGGGATCCAGAATTTATGCTGGGTGATTCCAGCTATCAGATTTTCCTAGATGATATTTTAGTGAAGTTCTGAACTCATATTAGCTACTAAGATATTTGATATTGAGTAGAGTGGATCCCCAGAATTTTGGGACCAACACAAATATACTGTGATGAGTTAAGGGTGAGGAGGGGTTAAAGAAATTAGTTACTAGTTTGCCATCTTCTGTTTAATTATTCATAATTTCTATATAAATTATATTTAATCACTAAATCAAATGTTTAATATATGTTCATAAGAGTCTAATCTTTTGCCATTGTGCAGAAACATTGACATTCAAAACATCAGTTGCTACACATTAAAACCTAACTAAATTGAACAAATAACTGAAACAAAATCAGTCACTAAAAAAACAAAGACTTTCTTTTTGTGATTAGAAAATTAAAAAAAAAACTACACTCAGGTTGAGTTTGTTTGAATAGTGATTATGTTAGAAGAAAAGTTTTTGGGTAAGCTAATGTGTCGGCTTGGGTTAGGGGCAGCAGCAGGGTTAAGAGGCTTCCCTAACAGTGCCAATACACATGACTATCACCTAACCTAGCCCTAACTCTAACCCTAAATTAGAAACACTCACACACATACACACTACAAAACATGCACACAACTATAACTATCCCCTTACATAACCCCTACTCTAACCCTAAACAGCAAAACCTCACTTACCTGCTTAATACATATAGGAAACTGACACGCTATAAGAAAAGCTGACAAGCTGTTCAAACTATCTGAATGTCAATCGATGCAACTTTCAAATTAAAGTTACAGTAGTACACTTTGTCAATGAAATGTGCACTCAACAGAATATATATATATATATATATATATATATATATATATATAGTCCCAATCATAAGCCCAATACGCTGCCAAAGAAAATGCATAAAAAACAAAATACAAAATAAAAACAAGTTCTGCAAATCCACTATGTTGAGGTATTATAAACATGGTTTAATGCTATAACAAATGAAAAACATAAAAAAAACTACTGTTAAAAACAAGGGATGAGCACTTTCAGGTAGTCATCCCTTTATCAGATCTAGTAAAATCAACCATTGCTACATATGTATACAAACATTTAACCAATGACATCTAAGAAAAAAGTCCGCCAAATTCTTGTATTAAAATATTCAAAATATTCACAGTGAAACATTCCTGTTGTTAAAACTGAATAACCAATGAATAACTGCTATTACATGCCCCAAGCAATCAAAAATAAAACATCTAAATCATTAATATGCAAAAAGCTATTCAGTAACTATCAATAGCAAACGATCGGATGCCATTGGTCTAGCACCAGAAAAACTTCAATCCATTGGCTCACAACAGCTAATGGACAAACAGTATCATTGTCTTCCACCAATCACACATTCGCCGAGTGTATCCCCATAACAGCTAATAATGTGTTGCAGAAGTCCGTAATTACAAACAATTTACTATTTCATCTGCATTAAACCGTGAAATAAAACAAGAGGCGAGGGATAGCCCACACCACTGTCCTTTGATCACGCCATAATTTGATATCAAAGTTCCGATAAATACATTCATCAGATATTGTTGTTTGAATGAAGTGAAGGAACCATTCCTAAAAAGTGTATAACAGTAAAATGTCAACATGAACATATCATTTTAAAATCCCTCATGAATTAGGGAGATTGCTTAGCATTGACATTCAGTAATAATTGTAATGCAGATTAAACAAAGTTAACAAATTGAGTATCCTGTTTAAATCAATAGTACACATAAAGCTATCCAGTGATTTTCCATTGGAAAATAGATAAATGTCATTGGTTCAGCACTCATGAAAACTTGACATCATTGAGTTAACACAACAGCAAATAAACTGCCAGTGTCATCGTCATCCAACCAATCATGCCTCCACTAAAGGCTTCTTCGATGTGATTGATCACTTACTGCAGAAGTCCGCAGTTACACCCAACTAGAGTGCAAAAATAAAACAACAACATAGATGTATCCTACTATGAACAACAATATTATAGATGTATCATGTTGTAAAGTGACTCATAAACTTGGGAATTTCATGCAAAGAAAAAAAAAAACATTATTAACGCTTGAAATTGTAGATAAAAAACAGCTTACTAGGCAGCCATGACAATGACATCCAATGTACACAGTAACCATGTTGGTTCCAATTGAGTTTCTGATATTATCCTAAGGGTGTCCTGGATGCATGCTCTCACATGCTTTAGTAAAGGTTTAAGATAGTGTGTCAAAAAGTCAGAGAGTGGTTCTGTCAAAGATCTAATGCCAGATACAATAGGTCTCCCTGGAGGTTTATCCAGACTTTTATGTATTTTTGGCAAAAGATATAGAATTTGTCTTTGTGGATCATTCACCATGAGCTGGCGCAACATAGACTCCTGAATAATACCTTCCTCAACTGCTAAATTCAAACATGAATCTATCTCTTTTTTAAAGTTGTATGTAGGGTCAATGGGCATGTGCATATAGTGCTGAGGGTTGGACAATTGGCCATTTCCCTCCGCCAGAGAGTAATATGTATTCATAATAACAACAGCCCCACCCTTATCCGCAGGAATGATTAAGATATTAGCATTGTTTTTAAGTTCAGTAAGAGCTAGTTGTACCCTAACTGTAAGATTATGATGCAACATAGTGGAATCACACAACCTGAAATGAAGATCTTTGAGAACTGCCTACTGAAAAACACCAACATATTTGTTCATGGGTGGCACAAATACTGATTTGACAAACCTAAATTCTGTGGAACTTTGAGAGGATTCCCTGGAACCAAAAAATATTTTAATGTTTAATCTGTGACAAAAAAAAGAACATCATTCACCATAATATTTTCATTAATGAAAAAAACAGGGACATAATTAAGACCTTTATTAAGCAGTTTCTTTTGGTCATCTGTTAGCACAACAGAGGCAATATTGTGAATGTTATAATCATACTCTATTGTGTCAGCAACGTTTGTAAAAGTCCCTCTGTTGTACTTGCGTTTGTGTTTCCTCCCACCCATATGCCTACTAACTCTAAAGGGAGGTCAGTATTCCGTGGTTTCTTAGGTGTAGGTGAGGCCTGTGGGTTGAGATTTTCTATGTCAGTGGCTGATGACTCCTTCCCAGAGATCCTGCTTAGCTGGGTGGTCATCTTCTTAAGGATGGATCTAGGTCTTTTTCTCCTGGGATAGGTACTAGTAAGATCCCCCCCATCAGAAAATTTAACATTCCTCTGGTGCTCAAAAGGCTTACTCCTTTGATAATCGGAGATGCCCCTGTTAAATTTGCGTATTTTCTTATATTTGATTTGTTTCCCAAAGGCCAATAAGTCATTGGTCAATTTGTTAAGGCAATTAGTATAAGTAGGTAGACCCTCATATTTTTTCAAGTCATCACAAAGTAGTCTAACTTGCCCAACATTTTCATTAGTCATACACTCATAATAATTTGCTAAAATTTGAACAAAAGATAAAGAACCTTTCTGTTGTACTTCATGCCAATCCCTTGTCAGTGGATCATCTATCCTGCCAACCAAAGCCTGTATTTTCACTCTAAATCCTCTGGGGGTGATGTTTTTATTAAAATAAGCTTTAAATAACATGAGGTGCCAGACATTGGTACGTAGGGTTTTCATACCTTTCCCTAAGTTCTGGAACACTTGATTGCAGCCGGCAACTGGATCCCTATTCTCAATGTCCACATTATTTTCATCCTGACCAGATGGTCCAAATACCCCAATATCATTCTTATATTGGGTATTGAATTTACACTGAATTGTGACATGCATTGTATCAACTTCTTGGATGTCACAGTTATTAAACAACAGGATGGATCCCTTGCCACCAAGGTGTACGGGAAATATCCCTAATATAATAATTTGTTAGATGCCACTAGTCAGCACCCACACCATACCATACGTAATATACCCAAGTCTCATTGCCCGCGTATTAAGAGAATATGCTCCAAACAGGAAGAATTTGCAGTTTCTCAACAATATATGAACAGAATAAAACCATTCAAAAGAAGCAAATGCATGAAAGAAGCATGCAGAACAGACCACCAGCAAAATCCAAGTTTTTTTAAGCGCTTTTCATCAAGTTTCAGACTTCATCAGAATAAAATCACATGATCAGGACAAACATATATACATCACCCCACCTAACCATTGGTCAATGTAATTACATCATTTCCTCTAAAAAAAATTTTACAAAGTTAATAAAAATTGTTAAAACTTGATATTCTTGCAAAAAATAAAAATAAAAATACAACTAATAAACCTATAAAAAATACATTGATTTTAATTTTAAAACAGAACTCAAGCAAATTCTGTCATTAAGACCTGGTATTTGGCAGGCATTAGTTTTAATCTGCCATGTTGGTTCCTTAAATTCTAGCTATTTAAGCCATTAATTAGCCACGTAATTGCAGTTATTCATTGGTTATTCAGTTTTAACAACAGGAATAGTTCTCTGTGAATATTTTGAATACTTTAATGCAAGAATTTGGTGCACTTGTTTCTTAGACACCATTGACTGAATGTTTATATAAATATATAGCAATGGCTGATTTTACGAGATTTGATGAAGGGTTGATTACTGGAGAGTGCTCATCTCTTGATTTTAACAGTAGTTTGTTTTTCATTCGTTGTATCATTAAACTGTGTTTATAATTACCTCAATGTGGTGGATTCGCAGAACTTGTTTTTATGTTTTATAACCAGGAAAAACTGAAAGAAAAAGAAGATACATATATATATATATATATATATATATATATATATATATATATATATATATATATATATGTATACACACACACACACATATATATATATATATATATATATATATATATATATATATATATATAAGCACATGCACACACACTTATACACACACACACACACACACACACTTATACACACACACACACACACACACACACACACACACACACACACACACACACACGCGCGCGCATGTGTGTGTGTGTGTGTGTGTGTGTGTATATATATGACACTTCATCATATGCCCATAAACTCTAATGGCGAAAGATCAAGCAAAACTGATTGATTTTTGGAATAATCAAAAAATAAGAAAAAAAACAACATTTTTTACAAGGGGCAAGCACCTCCCCCCACATCTGCCCTACACCTCTTACTAACTATGTATACAAACTCCAAGATCACACTACAGTGGGGAAAGAGCACATTTCCAGATCCCCACTGTTTTTGAGCTCACACAGAAAAAAAGCTGACAATGTGTAATCAGCTCATTTTTGATCAGTTCTACTAGCTTTTTATCTGTGCAATGAAAGCATGATTCAACCACCTAAATGGAACTTGTGTGTGTGTGTGTGTGTGTGTGTGTGTGTGTGTGTGTGTGTGTGTGTGTGTGTGTGTGTGTGTGTGTGTGTGTGTGTGTGTGTGTGTGTGCGTGTATACATTATCCATATGATATAATATACATAAATCAGAAATAATTTATGTATGTTTGTGTCTGTAGGTGCCTGTGTAACCACATTTTATGGATGGGTAGGGGAACACTAATCCAATCATCCCATCAGAGTTAGGTGTTCAGTTTAGAAACATGCAAAAGAATCATTAAAGAGCTTTTGGTCCCTTAACTCCTGCACATGTCTGAACTATTAGTTCAGTAGTTCAACTGAAGTACACAGGGCAATGCTATTAATGCTGTAGAGCTAACCTTTTGAATACTCCCATGATGCTCCCAATCCCTTGCAGTGTTAATGATCACTGTAATATAAGTGGGACTGCCTCCGGTAGAGACTGTGGCTAAAACAGAGCTATCCATCAACCCCCTTAAATATAAATAAACAAACAAATAAAAGCTTACTAGCTTTAATAGAAAGAACAGACGTCCTAAAACTAGCCTTAGACTTCAAGTTATTAAACAACTCTGTATTGTGCTGCATCATTTCTTTGACCCCATTGTGTCTGATATACTTTCTACTACTATTTCTGACAGTTTGTCCTACTTGTCATCAACAGAGACTGGGTTTTCCATTCTTAAATTCTTAACTGGATACAGAGCAGCAACTAAAGGTTAGGGATCTGATTTTGCAAGACCCCTAACTGTATACTGTCAAATCATTTGCTAGATTGAGTTAACAATCTTTTGTAGTAAAGATAGCTGTTAAAGGGGGATGCTGTGAGAGCCCTTCTGGAAAATTTGACTAAAAAATCTGCAATATCTGCCTAATTTTGGAATTTAAATGCTCAGTATTATGGAGGTTAGTTGCAAAGGTTTTTCTTAGTATAGTTTTAAAATAATTTCTGGAAAAAATGTTATTTCTATGTAAAGAATTCTGTAGAATTATATAAGATTGGTTGATCCAAAGTGAAATTCCAAGTATCCTGTGCATTAATAATTCATTACAAAAAAAGTAACACAAGAATAGAGAAAAAGAAAGACAAGGAGCATAATGTTTATGGATATACTGATCAAGACCTGATTGAGATATGTAAAGCACTGCTTTAGGCAATGTTATAATCTAAGATACACATGCAGAAGAGGACAAGGAGATAGCTATGTCAGTGACAAGAGGTATAAAGGACTCTGTAGTCCCAGGATGACTAGGTGGGTGAAGGTTGGGCTGTTTGCACAATGCAACAACAGGACTGTGAGTAGAAGCAGTCAGAAAAAAGTTGCAATTGAGTTTACACAGAGAAGGGGGACTCCATGTGAAACAATAAAGCAGCAGTTTACAGGCAAAACCAGAGAAAGAGGAATAGTAGTGCTGTTATAAGTAAGAACCCTCCAGTATTTGTGAAAGTAAAAAGGCATTAGCAGCATTGCAGTGCGGAAGTACAACAATATCACATGCATTAGTAATGGTATTCACCAGTTATCATAGTACAAGCTGTGAAGGCTGCCAGCCTAGCCATATAGAATTTTATAGATAATTCTGTCATCTGTAAATATTAATGTAAACCACAGGCTTGTTGTCTTAAATGGAAAAAATGCTGTTACAAAAATGTAACAACAGTGCACTCTGCTAACCAAGTTAAACATGTTGTGACCCTTTGATCTAAAGTCGACTCTAGCCTGTCTAGATGAAGGAATTCTTGGTATTGTTTTAAAGCCAGATTTAATGGCCAGAATTTGCATGCATAAATGACCTTTATTGCTCTGGTTTCTTCCCAGAGGTGAAGAATTTAAGAATGTAAATGCAGTTTCTGTTAGCCTGGGAACCCAGGGAAGTGTGAAAATGATGTAATGTGAACCAGGAATGTGATTTTAAAAACAGAGAGAATCAGAGAGCATTAAGCATTTTTGTCTTGACCATCCAACTCACAGCACTGTCTCACTCTGTATGTAAGTTTATCTTAGACTTGTGTTTTCTCTAAGAAATAGCTAGAAACTAGAAAGATTAGACTGTTTTTTCTGTGATGTCAGAACTGTACTACTGAATTATTTTAAGTATTTCTCTGTGATCTCTGAACTCTTGATTAGCACTGTGTAGTAAAAAGTATTGTCTTGTGTTTTTATTATTTATTATTAAATATTTTTAAACCTTTCAACTGTGGCTGTTTTGTGTAGAGATAATTTAAGCTGTAGAGTACATTGCATGTATATAGTGATCATCTACCAAGTCACTCTAATAAGCCTTGACTGTTTAGTCACACTTACCAGTTGGATAATAATATTGTGCAGCAATAATTGGACACCCTTTTAAGGGCCTTTGAGTAGCTGATTAGTGGGTTGTGGCAGCTGATACTACCATATAGTCTGGGAAAAAGGGGCACAGCTGGAGAACTTGTGCCAGCCTTCCCCAGGAGTGTCTATGTGGTTGTATAAACTCTTCTCAAAGTGTGTGTGTGTGTGTGTGTGGGGGGGTTCATGTGGGTGTGTGTGTGTGTGTGTGTGTGTGTGTGTGTGTGTGTGTGTGTGTGTGTGTGTGTGCGTGTGTGTGCGTGTGTGTGTGTGTGTGTGTGTGTGTGTGTGTGTGTGTGTGTGTGTGTCAGCTACTTGGGCAGGGACACGAAGCACTGGTTGGACAGAGAGAGTGCTGGAGGTGTTAGCTTGCTCACTAGGCTGAGATCCGGACTCTATAGCTGTGCCAGTGGGGAGTCTTATTGGGGACATGGAGAGCAAGGGAGCAACCAGCCCCGGACTGACTGTGATCTTTGTGTGCTCTTAAGGGAAATTGCACTTTACTGTGTGTATTTGTTATCCTTTCTTCCTATATGAGATGCTCTTCACTGGTCTTAGTGGTGAGGATCGAGGATCCTTGATTGCTGGGCCAGGGTACTGGCATCACACAAGCACCTAGAGTGTACCTATTATGATCAGCAAATGGAACTATGCACATAGCAGCAGTAGCAGACCACTAGCTATCTGCAGAGCATATAGTTACAATAACTATATATACAGTGTTACTAAATAAGGTAAAGTGACAACAAAGGGAGAGTGCAGCCATACTTTGACATTCTTAGTTAACCAAATGTACAAACTGATCTAATATGTAATGTACAGGGTTTTGGATAAGGGCTGTCAAGAAGTAGGAAGACCACACTGACACAGAATGCTGAAGAGAAACAATATTTTAAATGATGCTGCTATCAAGTGGTGTGAACATTGGCGTTATATAATGGTCACTGTTGATGTGATATCCTGACCCTATGTGTAAAAATAAGAAAAGGGGGATTATGGATGTGATGGATGGATGGATGGATGGATGGATGGATGGATGGATGGATGGATAAACAATGCATACTGAAATTTGCTTTAAGCAGATTAATTATAAGCAAGCAATTTGTGTTTTCCTAGGAGGTACCACAGATGTGAAAGTCAAAAATATCACATTGAAGTAGTACAAATTATGTATATAGAAACAGATAATAAAAACAATGTAGAGAAACAAAGGGGCAAAAGAAGCACTAACAGAGAAAGTAAAACGTGCAGGAAAGCATATTACAAAATCAGTATACAGAAAGGGCATAGCTATTTCAAAATGCATTAATGACAATTAAAGCCAAAGAAGGGATAATACTGAAATTAAATTGTAAGACTTAAATGAATAGCCAGGGAAGGATGGTACGTGAGTTATAGAGTTATATGGAGGTAACAGTGATACAAATAATGTATTGCTTAGTGTTTAAGGCAGGGACATGGTAAGACTTGAAAGAATTATAACTGATGAAAATAGAGCAAAAGTGGACAGAGGTCCCTTTAGCTAATAAAGTATTAGAATAGCATGAATTTAATCCCATTGTCCTAAAGAAATTGAAGAAAGCAATTACTGAATATCTGGTAACACAGATTACCAATCACTAGAGATGAAGAAGTAACAAAGGAATGCAGATAATGCAGTGCTCTTATTTAAAAGGGTAAACAATGACAGCATTAAGTGCTATAACTCAGTCGCTGCAACCACACTAGCAGGAATGAGCAATGGCATGGTTTTGGAGAAATAAACAGCAGTATCTGGTGCAGACTTATGAACCTGGAGCATGCCAGCCCATTGTTACCAAATTTAAGCAGAGAGACAACAGATATCTGTGAAGAAAGGGTGGTGAACGTGCTCATGAGATCATATAATCATAGTATATACAGAGAATCAGAAGAGACGTCATATGTACCTTGCCAATAACCACTCTATCATCTTTAAGGCCTGTATGTCCTGGTGTAAATTTAAGGGTAACCCATCCAGTCATTCAAGCTACATTTGAAAGACAAGAAAGAATCACATTGCTTTACATGCTGATAAAATCTAATCCAGAGCAGGGGGAGACACAGGGTGATGAATCTGTCCCTCCATCTTGTCTTATTTATTTACTGATGTAGGTTTAGACCTCTGGTTCAAGAGATGGCCACACTGTTTGACTTACAAACAGAAGAAAGGTTAAGGATAAGAGGATCGATAAAGGCACTGTAAGTGAGGCACAAATCATCCTTCAGGAGTCTATATGACTCAGAGTGCAGGGAGAATACTATTTTTTCTCCTAATAACTAAAATTTTTGAAAACAGAGATCTTTCTAGTGAGGAACCTCTTCAGATCTTCAAAGTTTTTTATGTGTCTGGTTAAATACATGGCAAAAGGATCATTATATTCTGCAATGGGTCTGACCAGGGCAGAATACAAGGGAACTATTACTTCCTTTTGTTCGAAAGATATGCCTTTGGCAGTTAGATGCAAAATATATAAGTATTTCTGGACAAGTAGCCACATGGTAATCAAATGACATGGAACTATTTACCCAGGTACCCAGATCTCTAATCACTGTCTCACTTAATAATGGGACGTTGTCACTACTGTGCACTGCAGTGATATGTTTTTTTTTCTCAAAATGGATAATACTGCATTTTTTGGCATTTGTTTTTAGGATAGGAAGGTAGTTTCATGGGAGAAGTTTGCAGAAAAAGTTTTTACCATGTCATTTGGGTTTGAGAAGGAGGGTCCATTGTAGAAATGTTCTGAACAATAAAATTGAAATATTTATTCATTTTCTAACATGGCTGAAGAAGGACTTGTATTTATCCTTTACCTCAAATGCAAAACATAATTTATGAAAAGCTTTGCTAGTCCTTATAGTTTTTAATACTGTATTCATGCGGGCGAGTTCTAGCCCTACTTGGAACATTAAGCAGTTTCAATTTTCATTACAGTTTGTTTTTACTGCCTAAACACCACGGTGCTTTATTTTTGAATTTCCCAATGTATTTGATTCTAGTGAGGACTACTAGATCAATGCATTTATTTAAAGGGGCATACAAATCCTTAGTGTAGCTGGCTGCATATTTAGGGTCAACTGTGAAAATATTGTGGGCAAATTTAGAGACCATGACATATAATTGCACAAGTCTGGCCTTTTTGAAGTCTTTAAAGAGGGTGTTGTTGGATACTTGGGGAGTGTAGGTTCTGAAAGTAAAAATTACAAGTTGGTGGCCTGATTTACCTGGAGACAGCTGACCAGGGAAGTGATCTGTCTAGACTTCAGAAAGTCATCTGCCACTGAGATACTGTATATTTTAGCAGTAACTCGTGTTTCAGTACAGTAATGCAAGGTTTACCATGGCTGTTGCAGTTTGAGCAGGAAGGTGGTTTAATCAGTAGCCATCCTACTTCCATTCTTTGCCTATCCAGTTTGCATTCTCTACTGTTTCTGCTTGCTTGATACCCTGTATGTGCTGCACCAAACTCATTTTCCGTCAATCATGCTCTGTTCTTACAACCCTTGACCATTGCTACCTACTCCTAGCTCACTCCATGATTTGCTTCAGTCCCGTTTTCCTTATACTCTTCTTGTTGTGACTCCTTTTCACATTGTCTTGTTAATCCCTCACCTGCCCTGTCTCCATGATGGGCATGCTTCTCCTGACAACCTCCTCCACTGTCTTGTCCTGTGCTGATTGCTGCATGTGATTCTCTTCCTATCCCATACCTGCCTCTCTCTATGATAGTTGCTGTTTGTTCTCATCTAGCTGTCAAACACCTGTCCTCTCCTGCTCATTCTGCCCTCTTGCCTACTCTGCCTGGCCAAAAGCCTCCTTCTAAATTCCTGAAATCTATCATATTTGCCTATCACCTACAATCCATTACATTGCCATCTTTCTAAGTTCCCTTAACTCCCACTCCAGTCACCCTTTCTGTTATATTCTCCACAACCAGGTACTCACAGCAATGATATGTTTTCCCATCCTAGAAGTGGGGGATTACATTATGAGAGTGGTATTTTGCAAGAAGCACACAGTCTTCTGATTCCCTTTACTTGTGATGCCTAAAATCCCATGATCCAAAACAATGTACTTATCTCTCCTCTTCTCCTTTCCTCCAGACTCTTAATCCCATGGTTATATATGCTGACCAGTTTAAAGAACCATGAGAGTGGTTCTATATGCTGACCCATTTTTATTCAGGTACTGTAATGTACTTGTGCTTGTAATGTGGCCTATAACAAGTTACTATTTACTCAGAGAAATACTCATTCTCTAAATGAGAACGTGCAATTCACTTGCAGTCTAAAAAATACCATTCTCATGTTTCTTAAAACTGAACTTCTAAGGGAAACCTGAAAAGCTTCTTTAATAGTGAACTGTCCCCCAAAATAACAGTTACTGGTGCTTTAAAAAAAGCAGTAGCATTGCTGAGGTTCTTAGAATGAGCAACATTTGAATAAGGCAAAGACAGGACGACATGTGAAATTTAAGGTTTACTATGGTTTGTGTGAATGACATTCTGTTGGCAGCATTTCTGCCAAGAATCAGAATGTCGTGCACAAAACATAAATGGATGGGATAGTCGAACACACTTATGTGAATGCTGTAGTGCATTCGCACAAGTGTATTTGACTATCTGCACAGAGATCACTGTACAATGGGGATTGGAAATTCATCCATATTCCCACTGTAGTGCAATCTCGGAGTTAGACTATATTAGTGTCGGGGGGGTGCAGGGGGGCTTGCGATTTGTCATATAGGAGTCTGATTTACATCAGCTCCTATACGGCTATCACATGATGGTTTCGGCCATAATGTCAACTCAAATGTGTCGATCATTGGATTGACATTGTGGCAGGTCGGAATGTGTGTTTTCGGGTTTACTATTTGTTGTTTCGAACGGTAAATGTTTGGCCGTTCGACCAAACAATAGTAAACTGAAATTTAATTAACATAAGGACTAGACAAGAGCCATTGAGATTAAGAACATGAAATTGATGAGTGGGATACCTGGGAAAAAGCCAACAACAGGTCTGCCTTTTATAGGGAAATGAATGTTAAACTACTGAGTGTCCTGATTTCTTGTCAAGGATTAATTATGGTATATTCTTCTAATAAGTTTACGTGCAATTAAGTAGTAGGTCAACAGTTTACATGCAAATTGCTCTAAGTGAAAATAATTCAGTAAAAATAAGTTTGCAGCCCTGTTTTAATGTAGCCCTTAAGAAAACCAAACCAAACAGCTAAAGCAAATATGAAATCAAATGTATTCTCAGTATATGATTCATTAAATATAAAAATCTATCTACTTGTTTATTGACCTATCTATCTATCTATACATTGCACTAGCACCAAACAAAGATACATTACATGAAGAAATGGGTCTGGTACCAGTTCTTGTCTTTGCACAACAACACATGTACAGGAGCTAACCTAGTTAACAGTCATGCCAGATTTTGATATAGCAGTATAACAATCCCCAAAGACCTTTCATTTTTAACTAATTCTTCAGTTTTGGCTCACTGCATTGCTTGCACTTTCTCACTAACTGGATACAAAGTCATGGAATTATGCTTATAACCTGAAAATGTCATATCCATCCATTCATCCACAACCCCTTTTTCCCATTTTTGTGCAGATGGGGTTGGGGTGTTAACTTAACAGGTCATTTGCACAAAATATGAACATTATCTCTTTTTTAAGTATAAGCCAGCATTTTTAACTTGGCTAACATAATGCCCAGTGTATGAGCTTGCTCTATTTCTTAACTTGCAGTTAATAAAATACCAGCAAGACAAACTTTTTCAACACTTAGCAATATTCTTTCCCTTATAGCATGCAGAGGCCACTTCAGTGGCAACCTATTTCTCTGAACATACTTTGTAATTGTTTCTTGTAGAACTCAGAGAGTTATGCATATAGGACACAGATGCAAAAATGTATCATGCATCCTCTGTTCGGTATGCTGCCATGGATTACCATAATTCACAGACATGAATTATAGTAATCCCCAGGGGTATATACTGAAGCTGCTCTCACGAATGGCACAGAGGAGCCCCTGGTACACGTTTGTACCATTTACTCCAAACTGACATTTTCCATTGCAAAGCACACCAGTGCAAACTATAACAGAGTAATTCTATCTGAAGGTCTCCAGTACTCTGGCATTCTGCAAAGTTGTTTCAGCTGGCATGAGACTATGCTTAGGCATTACAGAACATTCTAGTTCCTTGAAAATCGGAGCTTTAGTCTTTATACTGATCTATCTCCCAATCAACTAGTTATTCAAACAGAAGTACCTATTCCATGAGGAATGTACATCAAACTCCTTTTTTGCGGCTACGTGTTTCTGATACTCCTTACAGCCTTAGGATACTGAAAGCCTTGAGTTCATATGCCTAATCATTTGGACCATCAACAATTAATATCAGTAGGTCTGGATCATTATGTGTGGAAGACTTATATTCCTGCTGTATTACATATTGTGTTACAGTAAGGGGGCCATTGCAGAGTGTTCTGTGCATTGTCTTCTGTAGTCATGCTAAGTAGTGATTCATAACAATGTGTGACTTCCTTTCCATGACTGCAGAGGACACCTCATTACTATTTTATTTTACTAAGTTCTGGTGCTGTGCAAGGTCCTGTTGGAAGGAGCTTAAAAAATCAGTGTAATGATAGGACAAGGCAGTGTGTAATAGCAGGTTTGCCTGCACTATAGGGGCTGTATTGTCAGCTTTTCATACACCAGTTTTATTTCCTTAGTATTTTCTCATGCTGAACAATATACTGGTGGGGAGGGAGACAGTAGCAGTACCAGCAGGGAGCTTGTCATTGCTTTCTCACTGTCTCATAGGTTATGCCACCAGTCCATCTAGTACTTGTACTGGCTGTGTGAACAGGAAGTGGGATACTTTTATTTATGCAATTTTATTTACACTTTGATAACCAATTATTCTGACTAGGCCAAAGTTGTCCTTTGAGAAGAAACCCAAGGTGGTCATTAGGAAAAACTTGGCTAGGGCTCTAGGGAACTTCCCTTACTCATCATTGTTGTAAGTGCGACCCATTTTAGAGGAGCACCTCCTGTTTCCATTCTAGGTGCAGAAGCAGCCTGGAGAAACAGGGAGGCAGATGAACAGAGAAGGAGATGATGGAGTGATGAAAGAAATGGAGAAAAAGCAAATATTGAGATAATGTGTGCAGGATTCTGAAGAAATGTTTCAAAGAAACCTGTTTGACAGAGATGAGTCAGCAAATGATAGATGTATAATTACAACCCTCCAGATGATTTACTTAAAGACATGGTGGTGCAGAGTGAGCCAGAAAATGAAGGAGATGTTTCATGAGGGGTCATTGTGGAGAAAATAAAAAAGAAGATGCAGAGACAGTCCTGAAGAACAGTGGTGAGATGGAAAGGAAAATAAAACAAAAACCAGTCTGATGAAAAACTCACACTTTATTTTAGCCATCCCATGAAATAATACAAACAATCAAATAATTAAATTCACTTATGCTACAAATATTTTGATGTTAACTTACTGATTCCAGTAACATATAAACCTGGCACTGTCCCCTGTTATAATTGTAGCTGCTGTACAAGTATTTGTAGTAAATTGCTTTTCCAACATCCAGTAACTAATGTTATATATGAAATGAAACATCATGCCACATGTAATACAGTAGCTATAGTGTATTTAGCAACTTGTATGGCATGTACGGGGTTTTATGTTGGCAAATGTTCTAGGTGCCTCACACAAGCACAAATCGGAGGTAAGGAGGGAGTAGCCACTAACGCCTTAACTAAACATATGATGGAACATGATCCTTCACATTGTTTTAAATTTAAAGTCTTAGAGGTGACACATAAGACCCTAAGAGAAGGAAATATTAATAATAATAAAGAGATGGCAGAATATAAATGGATCATCAGGCTAGAGGCAGATAAAATACCTGGCCTTAACAATGTGGTAACCATAAAGCCAGCATTAGTGGCAAAACAGAAACAATATAAGTAGAAATATGAATAATATTATTTAGGATTTTATATTTTTATAAAATCATTATATTTAGGGCATTAGTTTGTCTCTATTATGTTATTAAATGATTGTTGCACACTTAAGAAAAATTATGTGAATCTAAAAATAATTTTTAAAACTTGAAGTGAATTTAATTATTTGATTGTTTGTATGATTTCATTGGATGGCTGTGTCATGTGTACTTTTTGAAATAATGTATAAAAAGAAAATGTTTTAAGCAAGTTTTTATAATACTGAGGAAGGTTAACAACCAAAAGCTTTATTTTGTTAAAGTGTGCGTTTTCCATCAGATTGTTTTTTGTTTTATGATCTGTTTTTACTTCTGGTGTAATTAACTACAGCTGATTCCTGTTTGGTGATATTCTTTGGATTTGGATCCACTCTGGGCGCTTTGGTTTACTGAATGACACAGCCGACATAGAGTAAGCAGAATATGCGAGCTAAAAATTCTGTTTGTGAATTACTTGTATTTACAAATAATCCATTGCTGGCTCAAGTCATGATTACCATTGAGGTAAAAATGGGAGCTACTCCCCAAAGTAATGGTAACCTTGGCAAACTACTTGTTCAACTAGAAAGGAAAGTTCAATCATTTAAAAAACTCCAATGGCAGTGGCTTAGCTTTTCACTAATTTGGAGTTGAATGTAGTACCAAGAGGTTTGCAAATTTTAAAAATGCCAGCATACGCTAATACATATCCGGAATTGTTAAAAGCATGGCAGCAGCTAATCTTGAAGCCAAGTAGAGATTGTATGACTCTCATGAATTACTTTTTTATTAATATAGAGAAGGAACTGTCAGATGAAATAATGAATCTTGAGAATTAAATAGGCTCTGCTTTCTTTGCAAATGTAGCTAATTTATATCAGCAGATGCTTGAAAGAATGAGAATACTGGATAGTAAACTACAAGCTACAAAGCAGTGTAAATTGCAGAGGGACATAAATGACTTTAGTATGGGACATATTTTTTCATGGCCGAGGGCTTCAGCAGCATTAAATAATTATAATAATAGCAGAAGAAATGGTTCATTGTATGATTTAGACACTTTCACTGACCCTGAAGGTTCAGGGAATAAAGAACATCAAGTATCCAATCAGCAGGCTCCCCATTCCGATAGACAAGAGCAGACTTCGCATCTGACCAATGAGGAAGCAAGCAATGGTACAGCGAATGAGGTGATTGGCCAAGAAGCCGATAACAGTCCAGAAGTCAGAAGGCAAGTTTCTTTTAGTTCTGCAAGTACATCAGCAGACAACACATCCGGAGCCAGCTTCTATTCTGTTGGCAAATAGAAATGAAGAAGCTTTTTTAAAAATAACCAAGCCAGTAATGGCGAGACTACCCAAAAAGTTACAAGAGGGGAAGAGGTTACACTTGCAAGGCATTCTCAAAAGAG
Organism: Protopterus annectens; assembly: GCF_019279795.1. Taxonomy (NCBI): domain Eukaryota; kingdom Metazoa; phylum Chordata; order Ceratodontiformes; family Protopteridae; genus Protopterus; species Protopterus annectens. The sequence goes on along the minus strand of NC_056735.1, from coordinate 979,035,244 downwards.
GCCTGTTTTTTCGGCAACAAAGAGAAAGACCAGCAGCCCCCTACCTCGAAGCAAGCAAGGATGCAGGTAGCTGGGAAGCTGGGAAGTTCCCTGGTTAATTTATTAAGCTTTCATTTAACACCAGTAGCTGAAAGCCTTTTAAATAAAGGCTTATTATTCCTAGTAGCAGAGACTCTATTGTTGATGCTTTGACTGATCTAAGAGTTTGTGTAAGGAATGTAAGTATAAAAATGACCTTTAAGGCTTTAGAACATGAATGTAGCAATTCTTTGAAGAAACTAGTGTATTCATTCAAATTAACTGTCCCATTTTGAATACTTTCCAGTCTATATGTGAAGAAGATTTAAGGTGCTTATATAATAAATATTACACTAATAAACAAAAGGCTTGCCAGTATAATTTGTCTTATGATGAGTTTAAGGCTTTAAAAGAACTAAGGGAAATCGAGATATAATAATTAAGCAAGCTGATGAAGGGGGGGTGACTGTGATATTTAATAGAGCTGAATATATTGAGCTAATGACGGAGTTTTTGAATGATAAAATAACTTTTAAAGAAATTAATTTTTATGATGTTAAAAGAATTATATCTTAAGTGAATTTGTTTGTGTATGATTTCCAGATACAAGGGGATATTTCACTCGATTTGTTTAATTATTTTACAGTGACATGTCCAGTAACACCAGTGATTTATGGAATCCCTAAGCTACACAAGTCAATGATAAGGCCACCTATGAGACCCATAGTCTCAGGAAGGGGGTGGGTGATGGAACCCTTGTCAATTTATAAACAAAATGTATTAAATAAATTTTTGAAGATGTGTCCTAGTTATATAAAAGACACAGGTGACTTTTTAAAAAAATTGTATGCCTGGTATAGAGAAATATACACCATGAGTATATACTTGTGACCCTTGACATAGGTTCTTTATTCACCATAATCCCCAATGACTATGGGGTTAATGCAATACATAAATTTCTGTGTAGTAATACAGATAAGTCAGGCAGGGAAATTGAGAGTTTATGTAGCATAATTGAAACTGCTACAATGTGTTTCTATTTAATGGAGTACCATTCATACAAATTGCAGGTGTGGCCATGGGGACACCCATGGCCAACACCTATGCTAATATTGTATTAAGTCAATGGGAGAAGGACTATATTATGGGTGACATGAATTTATTTAAAAATAATGTCTTGTTTTATCAACGTTCCGTGAATGACTGCTTTTTAGTATGGAAAGGGGATGAGCAAAGTTTAATAGAATTTAATGAATTTTTGAATAATACCACAACTTTTTTGAAATTCACAATGAATTTCTCGTATGATAAAATAACCTATTTGGATGTTGAATTATATAGGGAGCTTAATGTCCTGAAAACTTGTGTGCATAGAAAAAATGTGCAAGTAAATAAATACATGCATATAAATAGAATGCATGCTAGACATATATTTAAAAGAATAACAGTCAATTTATGAGAATTAGTAGGTTGAATACTGAGGAGGCAAGATGTAGAGAACAAATGCAAATTGTATCAAAGGAATTTATAAATAGAGGGTATAATGAGAAGTAGGTACTAGACACAATGAGCATGGTACTAAGAGACAGAGACATAATAGCACCCCCACAATTTAGTGATTACAAAATGGGAGAAGAACTGATAGAGAGGACTCCCAGCACTCTGAGATATGTCACCACGTATAATGTTATGACAAGACAGGTGGAAGCGATAATACAAAAGAATTGGCAAATTTTATGTCTTTACCAGAATTAATAACCCGTTGGGTACTAGACCAAAATTTGCCTATAGAAAGAGTAACAGACTTAAATGACAATTATGCTTTAAAGATTTTGATGTTAACTTACTGATTCCAGTAACATATAAACCTGGCACTGTCCCCTGTTATAGTTGTAGCTGTTGTGCAAATATTTGTAGTAAATTGCTTTTCCAACATCTAGTAACTAATGTTATATATGAAATGAAACATCGTGCCACATGTAATACAATAGCTATAGTGTATTAAGCAACATGTATGGCATGTACAGGGTTTTATGTTGGCAAATGTTCTAGGCACCTCAGGGACCATATAATAGAGCACAAATTGGCGGTAAGGAGGGGGTTAGCCATTAACACCTTAGCTAAACATATGATGGAACATGATCCTTCACATTGTTTTAAATTTAAAGTCTTAGAGGTGATACATAAGACCCTAAGAGAAGGAGATATTAATAATAAGATAGAGATGGCAGAATATAAATAGATCATCAGGCTAGAGGTGGATAAAATACCTGGCCTTAACAATGTGGTAACCATAAAGCCAGTATTAGTGGCAAAACGGAAACAATATAAGTAGAAATATGAATAATATTATTTAGGATTTCATATTTTTATAAAATCATTATATTTAGGGCATTAGTTTGGCTCTATTATGTTATGAAATGATTGTTGCATATTTAAGATAAATGATATGAATATAAAAAGAATTTTTAAAACTTCAAATGAATTTAATTATTTGATTGCTTGTATGATTTTATTGGATGGCTGTGTCATGTGTATTTTTTTAAATAATGTATAAAAGAAAAATGTTTTAAGTAAGTTTTTATAATGCTGAGGAAGGTTAACAACCAAAAGCTTTATTTTGTTAAATAAAGTGTGCGTTTTTCATCAGATTGTTTTTTGTTTTATGATCTGTTTTTACTTCTGATGTAATTAACTACAGCTGATTCATGTTTGGTGAGATGGAAAAGAAAATGTATGGAGAGAAAGTAAAAAAAAAGTGGAGTAGCAGAAAAGAAGGCAGAAGAAAATGAAAAGCATAAGTATGTGGTAATGATTCAAAGTAAAGAAGGCAAATGGACAGGTATGAAGTGTGGGACAATTTAATAGCTCCTTTGTGTGTAAAAGCACAGGAGATAACATTTAGTCATATTAATAGAGACATTTTGTGACATTATATTTCAGACTGTATTTTCAACTGAAAAATTTTTTGGAGAATATGGAAAAAAGAGAGAATGTAACACATGGAGTCTTTATGTGATAAAAATAATTTAACAGGGAAACAAAAAAAATCTTGTAAAATTTTGAACAGAGGTAGAAAGAGAGACTTTGAAAGGACATTTGTAATTTTTTTGTAAAGAAATACTGGACATTGCAAATATTTATGACAAAGGGGGTTTATGGACTGGTGGCTGGCATTGTAATTTGGTGTTAAAAAGAGAAAGAGAAAAAATATACATATACCAAGCATAATAAATGTGGAGGGGGAATTGGTTTTGTAAAATACTGGGGACAACTCAAAACATTCTTTTTTTTGGTGGAAAAGGAAGACATTTGCTAAGTAACTGTGGCCAAAGAAAATGTTTTATTTGTGAGGAAATGGGACATAATAAAAAAATATAAATGTTATAAATGTAACAAAACTTGACATTTATGAATGGATTGCAAAAATGAAAATAAGAGGAAGGAAAAGGAAAAAGAAAGAGAAGAAAATGGACAAAGAGAAGAACTTTTAGAAGCAGTAGAAATAGAGTAAAAATTAGATAAGAAAAAATAATAAAGAAAGCATAGAAGAAGGTTCTGAAATAAGTGATGAAGAAGACATAAATTGGAAGGCAGTAAAAAAAGAATTATATTGGTAAAAGAGTAAAAGACAGAAAAAGAAAATATAAATGGATACATCCAACAGAAAAAAAGAAAGGAAATGGATGAAAAAGAATATATATAACTAATGACTGGGGGTTGGTATAATGGTTAAGGTGTTTGACTCACAGTAATAAGGTACAGTGTTTAATTCTCATCTTTGGGAAGGAAATTGGCTAAGCTTAGAATGGCCTATTTAAAAAAAAGCTAGTCTAGTAATTATCTATGGACTTACGAAACCCTGAATCTAAGGAAAATTTTAAAGTTTAGAGTGCTACTGTAAATGCAAATAGTATTAAGAATATAGTAAGACGAATAGGAATTTTGGAAAAGTATAATACATTTGATGTAGATGTAATTACATTAGAACAGAAGATTTTTAACAAATTAAGAAGGATTACAAACAGACTATGGGGAATAAAGACAATCTGGAATTTGGGAAATGAGAGACTTTCTGGAATAGCAATATTCTATAGACAAACAGTAAAGATATTAGATGTAACTTTAGGAAAAATGGGAAGTTTAACCATTGCAGAATTAAAATGGAAAGATCAAGTGTATATAATTATAGCATTGCACATTTATACTAATTGTAAAGACAGAGAAAGCTGATTTCACCAGTTTTTGACTGTATAGTGATAAATGTGAATATTATAAAAGCAGGAGGCTTTAATTGTGATTTAAGCGACATGCATAAAAAGAAATGAAATGATATAAGAAAAATGTTAGAAGTTATAAAATGTGGTAAGTTAAAACTTTGGGACAAAACTTCATGGACTTTACAGAAGGGATATGTATAGAACTGAAATAGATTATTTTATAGTATCAGAAGGTTTTAGTTATAGGAGAAGGGGAAAAATTGAAACAGGATTTTCTGATCATCTTGTAATATGGCTAAAGATAAAAGAAAACAAGGAAGATATAAAAATAGGCAAAGGAATAAAAAAGATAAATGAGAAAGCATGGAATTAAGAAGGAAAGAGATTAGTAATCCAGTTATAGAAAGATCATATAACTTATGAGAACATTTTATATTCTTTTCTGAATGGTGGATGATATTTAAGGAAAATATAAAACAGCTTTTTTACTGTGGCAATATGAAGTGAGAAAAGCAGAAAAAGAAAAATATTAAAGAGCATATAATGATGCATTGGAAGATTTAGAACATAATGATAGAAAGTGCTTTGACAAAGAAAATGAATTACATGAATGAAATCAAGAAAAATACAAGAGTTGTTATATAAGCAAATATATTTTTACGAGGAAAATGAGAAGTATCAAGTTACTTAAGCAGATTACTAAAGGAAGATTGTAGAGTAATGAGAAAAATAAAAAAATGCAAAAGGAGAAATAGAACAAACTCAGGAAAAGAGAATGGACAGTGTAGTACAATATGTACAAGAAATGTTTAAAGAAAAAATAAAGTAGTGAAAGACATGGAAAATAAGAAAGTTAACAGAAAAAGAGAATAAAAAGTTGGAAAAGGAGAATTCTTTAAATGAGCTAGATAAAGCATTAGAGCTAGTAAATATAGATTTGACCGCAGAACCAGATGGAATAGGGTATGAAATATATAACTATTTAAGAGACTGGCAAAAAATATATTTTTAAAGATTTTGAATGAATGGTTAAATTAATGTTTTATGTAAAAAGAATTATGTAGTGGAATACTTAAATTCATATGCAAGAAAAGAAGATAGAAGATAAGTAAAACACTGGAGACCAATAGTACTGTATAATAATGGTTATAAGATCTTTATTAAAATAATACAAAATAAATTTGAAACTAAAATGAAAAATATTATGAAAGATAGTATATGTAGTATAAAGGGGAGGGTTGTCAAGAATTATTAATGATAGAGAAATTGTGGATGACATGAATAGAAAAGAAATGTGAAAATCATGACTGGCTACCTTAATAAGGCATTTGACACAATGGGACATGAAATCTTACAGCTAATAATGAAAGAACATAATATAAGTGAGAAAGGAAATTATGTATGTCAGACTATAGTAATAATAAAATAAAATATTTCTAAATGGCTGGTTAAGCCAAGAGGTACATATGAAGGGTGATGTAAGACAGGGATGTCTAACGAGTTGTATACTCTTTGCATTAGTTATAAATGTGATAATATGTAAAATAAATTACAAAATGAAGGAGGTGGGGTGTATAACACCTAAAGTGTTAAGAATTCCATTTCTGCTAACATATGCAGATGATAGTATAATAATTGCAGGAAACAACATTTTCATAAAGGAAGTAATATTTTGCACAAATGAGTGTACAGAGATGATAGCAGTGGCTTTAAATAAAGAGAAAAGTAAATGTTTAGGTTACATAGTAAAGATCAGGGGTATATATTTTACAATGAATTAAATGCCTGTGTTAGGTATAAAATTTAAAGATGTAAGTAGAATTCAAAGGGAAAAAAACAATAGCAGAAATAAAACAAACCTTTCTTTTCTTTTCTGGAGAACATATAAATTATCATTCAGAAAAAAGGCTTATTTGATAAATTAAGTACTGATGGGAAAACTTAGCATAATTAGCAAGTGTATTTAGGTTGCCAATAGTATTTGAAAATTAATGATTGCAGATATTTTTTTTTCATTTATATGGGGTTCTAGATTAAACCTAGAAAGAAGAGGAGTTTTGTATGTAAATATAAAGAAGGAGTAGGTTTAAGTTTAATTAACCTAGTGGTATATGCTGCTTCATTAAATTTGTATGAAGTGTTAATGCAGATAAATGAAAAAGATGAGAGATTAGTAGTAAGACTGTATAAATATAAGTATGATAAATTTTGGGTGGTATTGTAAAAAAGAGTAAAGGAGAAAAGACTATATACATGAAGAAATAAAATGTTACCAAGAAAAAATATTTTTGTGGAAAATAAAAAATTACTATACAGAAAAAGATAGAAGCATATTGTATAAGAATGTGATGGTAAAACATTATTATATAAAACCATGGGAAACTCTAAAAGATAAAGAAATGAAAGCTATAAAAATAAGAAGGAAATGGTGTAATCAGAAAGTAGAATGTCAAGATTTTTTTGTAGAGACTGATAATAGATAAATTGCCAGTAACTTGGAAATATGCCATATATGAAGAAAAGTAATAGAATATGTTTACATTGTCAAGAAGAAGAAGAAACTATGGAACATGTGTTTTCCAAATGTAAAAGAATAAAACAAATTATGGGGAAACTATGTAAAGAAGATTTTTAGAAGATATAAAAGAAGTCGATAAAATAAACATGGATATGATTAAATATGCATATTATAAGAATAAAAGTAAAGAATATGTTAACAGATAAAAAGTTGTTTTATGTTATATGGGTTATATACAGTGAAAGAATAAATGAAATTATGTTTAATGGTAAATGTGTTTTAGCAACAGTATTAAGTAAAATTAGATGGTGGTTATGGAGAAGAGTGGGGTTCTAATAGGGATGAAAATTTAGTATGATTGTGTAAACAGATTTGCATATCTATATATTTGTACATTTGTAAATATTTGCAAATATGTAAATATTTTGTAAATAAGAGTTATTTTATATATAAATAAAGGACCCCTAATCTTTTTGATAAGTGCCATGGGATCTTTTACATCCAACTAAGTTACCATTGACTCAGGCAGATGGAGCTTCAGTTTAACATCTCATCTGATGCTTAAGGGACTTGGTGGCTGTTTTGCAATGGAGCATGATCAAGCAAGAGGTCTTGCATAATCTTGTATCATTTTCTTACAAAGTCTATGAATCACAAAAGGCTTTATACACCATTATCTGGCACACAAATCTATATGCAATGGGGCATAGAGATCTATGAAAAGGGCCCACATCATTTTTAAAATATCTGTCCTCCAAAATGTGTTGATGTTCATAGCTGATGGTCAACTTACTAACTAAACTTATTCTGATTATAGTAAGGCTGTAAAGTGCAAAGTTGCTGTCAGGACCATTGAGTTTATAGATTCATAGATATTCAAAGGCCATCGGGTCTCATGACCATTCTTACCTTGTCAGTATCCTCTCTTAGGCCATATCTGCTTTTTCCAGGAGGATCAAGGGGTCCTAATGGAGATATGAAAGTCAGCAAGCAAAGGAGAGTAGTAGTGCTGAAATGGAATTCATCCTCAAGTCTTGATGAGTACCTTCACAAAGTGGACCCTGTTTTTCACAAAATCTCATGAAGACAGCATTGATATATAGACTGTATTTATATAGCATATATCATGGACATAAGTAAGTCAAAAACAAAAAAGGATAGATGGGTGCTCAAGACCCAGGATAAAAAAGTGCCCAATCCTGGAATGTGCACTGTTGCCAGGACTGGAAAAAAATGACAGTGTAGAATCCTCAAAATACGGAAACATTTCTACAATGGGGCCAGGCCAGGCTCAGGGGGAGGATGCCCCCTGTTGTAGAAGGAAGTAGTAGTCCACAAAAATCACAAAAACTGATTGGCCAAAGAAGAGCCATAAAGATGACAGAGTGGACTATTGAGGATAATAAAGAAATTATGTATTGTTACTGTTATGCAAAAAGCCCAGAATTTCCAGACAGAGGATATACAAAAAGATTACAAGATAAATTAGAGGAAAGAAAAATACTTCCACAGGAAAAAAACTGTCAGAAGCTTCAAATGAAAATTTGCATTCATTAATACAACAGATTTTTGAAAAACAGTATATAGATCAAGAAACTTTGAATTGTTTGGAAAATGAAGCATCAGAGAAAGTTTAAAAATGTAAACAACAAAATTGAGATATTTTTGAAAAGTACAAAAAAGAAATATGGACATGGGAAAGAAAGGAGAGCTTTGATATGGTGCAATACTTATGCAAAGGAGAAAGCCAAGTTAATTAATACAGAGAAGGCAGTCTCAAAGATATTCAAAGAGAAATATAGGCAAAGACATCCAGATATGGAAACTTTTACAATAAAAAAAGTAATATCAGGAAGATGCAATGTAGAAAAGAAGATTAGTAAAGCAGAAGTTTAAGAAATAGAAGTTGAAGTTATGGAGTGCCTGCGAAGTGAAGGATTTAATGTAGAATGTCTAACACAGATTACATCACAACATGATAAAGTGAGTCCCCAGAATAAGGAGAAGCAGGACACATCTGAAGAAGAAATATGGACATGGGAAAGAAAAAGAAATGTAATATGGTGTAATATTTATGTAAAGGACACAGCATAACTAACCAATACAAAAAGAGCAGCACCAAAGATATTTGAAGAGAAATGCAGGCAAAGGAACCTGGGTATGGAAAACTTTACAATACAGAAGATAAGAAGACTAAGAGGAAAAGTAGAAAAGGAGATTAATAATGGAGAGGTTAAAGAAGTATAAATTGAGGTTATGGAGTATGTGCAAAGTGAAGGGTTTAGTGTAGAAAATCTAATGCAGAAAGCACCACAACAGGATAGAGCAATGCATATCCAAATGAAAGGGGAAACCAGTGGAACAGGAAGCAATTGGTCAAGTGCCATTATAGTGACCATGAAACAGTGGCAGGCCACTTTGCAATTAAGTCATGATAAAGGACAAATTGGTTCAAGAGATGGCCACACTGTTTGACTTATAAACAGAAGAAAGGTTAAGGATAAGAGGATCGATAAAGGCTCTGTAAGTGAGGCACAAATCATCCTTCAGGAGTCTATATGACTCAGAGTGCAGGGAGAATACTATTTTTTTCTCCTAATAACTAAGATTTTTGAAAACAGAGATCTTTTTAGTGAGGAACCTCTTCAGATCTTCAAAGTTTTTTATGTGTCTGGTTAAATACATGGCAAAAGGATCATTATATTCTGCAATGGGTCTGACCAGGGCAGAATACAAGGGAACTATTACTTCCTTTTGTTCGAAAGATATGCCTTTGGCAGTTAGATGCAAAATATATAAGTATTTCTGGACAAGTAGCCACATGGTAATCAAATGACATGGAACTATCTACCCAGGTACCCAGATCTCTAATCACTGTCTCACTTAATAATGGGACGTTGTCACTACTGTGCACTGCAGTGATATGTTTTTTTTTCTCAAAATGGATAATATTGCATTTCTTGGCATTTGGTTTTAGGATAGGAAGGTAGTTTCAAGGGAGACGTTTGCAGAAAAAGTTTTTACCATGTCATTTGGTTTTGAGAAGGAGGATCCATTGCAGAAATGTACTGAACAATAATATGAATTATTTCTTCATTTTCTAACGTGGCTGAAGAAGGACTTGTATTTATCCTTTACCTCAAATGCAAAACATAATTTATGAAAAGCTTTGCTAGTCCTTATAGTTGCTGGCGAGTTCTAGCCCTATTTGGAACATTAAGGAGTTTCAATTTTCATTACAGTTTGTTTTTACTGCATAAACACCATGGTGCTTTATTTTTGAATGTCCCACTGTAATTGATTCTAGTGAGGACTACTAGATCAATGCATTTATCTAAAGGGGCATACAAATCCTTAGTGTAGCTGGCTGCATATTTAGGGTCAACTGTGAAAATATTGTGGGCAACTTTAGAGACCATGACATATAATTGCACAAGTCTGGCCTTTTTGAAGTCTTTAAAGAGGGTGTTGTTGGATACTTGGGGAGTGTAGGTTCTAAAAGTAAAAATTACAAGTTGGTGGCCTGATTTACCTGGAGACAGCTGACCAGGGAAGTGATCTGTCTAGACTTCAGAAAGTCATCTGCCACTGAGATACTGTATATTTTAGCAGTAACTCGTGTTTCAGTACAGTAATGCAAGGTTTACCATGGCTGTTGCAGTTTGAGCAGGAAGGTGGTTTAATCAGTAGCCATCTTACTTCCATTCTTTGCCTATCCAGTTTGCATTCTCTACTGTTTCTGCTTGCTTGATACCCTGTATGTGCTACACCAAACTCATTTTCCGTCAATCATGCTCTGTTCTTACAACCCTTGACCATTGCTACCTACTCCTAGCTCACTCCATGATTTGCTTCAGTCCTGTTTTCCTTATACTCTTCGTGTTGTGACTCCTTTTCACATTCTCTTGTTAATCCCTCACCTGCCCTGTCACCATGATGGGCATGCTTCTCCTGACTCCCTCCTCCACTGTCTTCTCCTGTGCTGATTGCTGCATGTCATTCTCTTCCTATCCCATACCTGCCTCTCTCTATGATAGTTGCTGTTTGTTCTCATCTAGCTGTCAAACACCTGCCCTCTCCTGCTCATTCTGCCCTCTTGCCTACTCTGCCTGGCCAAAAGCCTCCTTCTAAATTCCTGAAATCTATCATATTTGCCTATTACCTACAATCCATTACATTGCCATCTTTCTAAGTTCCCTTAACTACCACTCCAGTCACCCTTTCAGTTATATTCTCCACAACCAGGTACTCACAGCAAGAGATCAACATGACCTGATATGTTTTGCCATCCAAGAAGTGGGGGATTACATTATGAGAGTGGTATTTTGCAAGAAGCACACAGTCTTCTGATTCCCTTTACTTGTGATGCCTACAATCCCATGATCTAAAACAATGTACTTATCTCTCCTCTTCTCCTTTCCTCCAGACTCTTAATCCCATGGTTATATATGCTGACCAGTTTAAAGAACCATGAGAGTGGTTCTATATGCTGACCCATTTTTATTCAGGTACTGTAATGTACTTGTGCTTGTAATGTGGCCTATAACAACTTACTATTTACTCAGAGAAATACTCATTCTCTAAATGAGAACATGCAACTCACTTGCAGTCTAAAAAATACCATTCTCATGTTTCTTAAAACTGAACTTCTAAGGGAAACCTGAAAAGCTTCTTTAATAGTGAACTGTCCCCCAAAATAACAGTTACTGGTGCTTTAAAAAAAGCAGCAGCATTGATGAGGGTCTTAGACTGAGCAACATTTGAATAAGGCAAAGACAGGATGACATGTGAAATTTAAGGTTTACTATGGTTTGTACGAATGACATTCTGTTGGCAGCAATTCTGCCGAAAATCAGAATGTCGTGCACAAAACATAAATGGATGGGATAGTCTAACACACTTATGTGAATGCTGTAGTGCATTCGCACAAGTGTATTTGACTATCTGCACAAAGATCACAGTACAATGGGGATTGGAAATTCATCCATATTCCCACTGTAGTGCAATCTCGGAGTTAGACTATATTAGTGGGGGGGTGCAGGGGGGCTTGCGATTTGTCATATAGGAGTCTGATTTACATCAGCTCCTATACGGCTATCACGTGATGGTTTCGGCCATAATGTCAACTCAAATGTGTCGATCATTGGATTGACATTGTGGCAGGTCGGAATGTGTGTTTTCAGGTTTACTATTTGTTGTTTCAAATGGCAAATGTTTGGCCGTTCGACCAAACAATAGTAAACTGAAATTTAATTAACATAAGGACTAGACAAGAGCCATTGAGATTAAGAACATGAAACTGATGAGTGGGATACCTGGGAAAAAGCCAACAACAGGTCTGCCTTTTATAGGGAAATGAATGTTAAACTACTGAGTGTCCTGATTTCTTGTCAAGGATTAATTATGTTATATTCTTCTAATAAGTTTACGTGCAATTAAGTAGTAGGTCAACAGTTTACATGCAAATTGCTCTAAGTGAAAATAATTCAGTAAAAGTAAGTTTGCAGCCCTGTTTTAATGTAGCCCTTAAGAAAACCAAACCAAACAGCTAAAGCAAATATGAAATCAAATGTATTCTCAGTATATGATTCATTAAATATAAAATTCTATCTACCTGTTTATTGACCTATCTATCTATCTATACATTGCACTAGCACCAAACAAAGATACATTACATGAAGGAATGGGTCTGGTACCAGTTCTTGTCTTTACACAACACATGTACAGGAGCTAACCTAGTTAACAGTCATGCCAGATTTTGATATAGCAGTATAACAATCCCCAAAGACCTTTCATTTCTAACTAATTCTTCAGTTTTGGCTCACTGCATTGCTTGCACTTTCTCACTAACTGGATACAAAGTCATGAAATTATGCTTATAACCTGGAAATGTCATATCCATCCATTCATCCACAACCCCTTTTTCCCATTTTTGTGCAAATGGGGTTGGGGTGTTAACTTAACTGATCATTTCCACAAAATATGAACATTATCTCTTTTTTAAGTATAAGCCAGCATTTTTAACTTGGCTAGCATAATGCCCAGTGTATGAGCCTGCTCTGTTTCTTAACTTGCAGTTAATAAAATACCAGCAAGACAAACTTTTTCAACACTTAGCAATATTCTTTCCCTTATAGCATGCAGAGGCCACTTCAGTGGCAACCTATTTCTCTGAACATACTTTGTAATTGTTTCTTGTAGAACTCAGAGATTTATGAATATAGGACACAGATGCAAAAATGTATCGTGCATCCTCTGTTCAGTATGCTGCCATGGATTACCATAATTCACAGACATGAATTATAGTAATCCCCAGGAGTATATATACTGAAGCTGCTCTCACGAATGGCACAGAGGAGCCCCTGGTACACTTTTGTACCATTTACTCCAAACTGACATTCCCCATTGCAAAGCACACCAGTGCAAACTATAACAGAGTAATTCTGTCTGAAGGTCTGCAGTACTCCGGCCTTCTGCAAAGTTGTTTCAGCTGGCATGAGACTATGCTTAGGCATTACAGAACATTTTAGTTCCTTGAAAAGCGGAGCTTTAGTTTTTATACTGATCTATCTCCCAAACAACTAGTTATTCAAACAGAAGTACCTATTCCATGAGGAATGTACATCAAACTCCTGATATATATTCTTTTGGCTTTTTTGCGGCTACATGTTTCTGATACTCCTTACAGCCTTAGGATACTGAAAGCCTTGAGTTCATATGCCTAATCATTTGGACCACGAACAATTAATATCAGTAGGTCTGGATCATTATGTGTGGAAGACTTATATTCCTGCTGTATTACATATTGTGTTACAGTAAGGGGGCCATTGCAGAGTGTTCTGTGCATTGTCTTCTGTAGTCATGGTAAGTAGTGATTCATAACAATGTGTGACTTCATTTCCATGACTGCAGAGGACACCTCATTACTACTTTATTTTACTGAGTTCTGGTGCTGTGCAAGGTCCTGTTGGCAGGAGCTTGAAAAATCAGTGTAATGATAGGACAAGGCAGTGTGTAATAGCAGGTTTGCCTGCAATATAGGGGCTGTATTGTCAGCTTTTCATACACCAGTTTTATTTCCTTAGTATTTTCTCATGCTGAGCAATATACTGGTGGGGAGGCAGAGAGTAGCAGTACCAGCAGGGAGCTTTTCATTGCTTTCTCACTGTCTCATAGGTTATGCCACCAGTCCATCTAGTACTTGTACTGGCTGTGTGAACAGGAAGTGGGATACTTTTATTTATGCAATTTTATTTACACTTTGTTAACCAATTATTCTGACTAGGCCAAAGTTGTCCTTTGAGAAGAAACCCAAGGTGGTCATTAGGAAAAACTTGGCTAGGGCTCTAGGGAACTTCCCTTACTCATCATTGTTGTAAGTGCGACTCATTTTGGAGGAGCACCTCCTGTTTCCATTCTAGGAGCAGAAGCAGCCTGGAGAAACAGGGAGGCGGATGAACAGAGAAGGAGATGATGGAGTGATGAAAGAAATGGAGAAAAAGCAAATATTGAGATAATGTGTGCAGGATTCTGAAGAAATGTTTCAAAGAAACCTGTTTGATAGAGATGAGTCAGCAAATGATAGATGTATAATTACAACCCTCCAGATGATTTACTTAAAGACATGGTGGTGCAGAGTGAGCCAGAAAATGAAGGAGATGTTTCATGAGGGGTCATTGTGGAGAAAATAAAAAAGAAGATGCAGAGACAGTCCTGAAGAACAGTGGTGAGATGGAAAGGAAAATAAAACAAAAAACAGTCTGATGAAAAACTCACACTTTATTTTAGCCATCCCATGAAATAATACAAACAATCAAATAATTAAATTCACTTATGCTACAAATATTTTGATGTTAACTTACTGATTCCAGTAACATTTAAACCTGGCACTGTCCCCTGTTATAATTGTAGCTGCTGTACAAGTATTTGTAGTAAATTGCTTTTCCAACATCCAGTAACTAATGCTATATATGAAATGAAACATCATGCCACATGTAATACAGTAGCTATAGTGTATTTAGCAACTTGTATGGCATGTACAGGGTTTTATGTTGGCAAATGTTCTAGGTGCCACAGGGACTGTATAATAGAGCACAAATCGGAGGTAAGGAGGGAGTAGCCATAACGCCTTAACTAAACATATGATGGAACATGATCCTTCACATTGTTTTAAATTTAAAGTCTTAGAGGTGACACATAAAACCCTAAGAGAAGGAGATATTAATAATAATAAAGAGATGGCAGAATATAAATGGATCATCAGGCTAGAGGCAGATAAAATACCTGGCCTTAACAATGTGGTAACCATAAAGCCAGTATTAGTGGCAAAACAGAAACAATATAAGTAGAAATATGAATAATATTATTTAGGATTTTATATTTTTATAAAATCATTATATTTAGGGCATTAGTTTGTCTCTATTATGTTATTAAATGATTGTTGCATACTTAAGAAAAATGATGTGAATCTAAAAATAATTTTTAAAACTTGAAGTGAATTTAATTATTTGATTGTTTGTATGATTTCATCGGATGGCTGTGTCATGTGTATTTTTTGAAATAATGTATAAAAAGAAAATGTTTTAAGTAAGTTTTTATAATACTGAGGAAGGTTAACAACCAAAAGCTTTATTTTGTTAAAGTGTGTGTTTTCCATCAGATTGTTTTTTGTTTTATGATCTGTTTTTACTTCTGGTGCAATTAACTACAGCTGATTCTTGTTTGGTGATATTCTTTGGATTTGGATCTACTCTGGGCACTTTGGTTTACTGAATGACACAGCCGACATAGAGTAAGCAGAATATGCGAGCTTAAAATTCTGTTTGTGAATTACTTGTATTTTCAAATAATCCATTGCTGGCTCAAGCCATGGTTACCACTGAGGTCAAAATGGGAGCCAATCCCCAAAGTAATGGTAACCTTGGCAAACTACTTGTTCAAATAGAAAGGAAAGTTCAATCATTTAAAAAACTCCAATGGCAGTGGCTTAGCTTTTCACTAATTTGGAGTTGAATGTGGTACCAAGAGGTTTGCAAATTTTAAAAATGCCAGCATACGCTAATACATATCCCAAATTGTTAAAAGCATGGCAGCAGCTAATCTTGAAGCCAAGTAGAGATTATATGACTCTCATGAATTACTTTTTTATTAATATAGAGACGGAACTGTCAGATGAAATAATGAATCTTGAGAATGAAATAGGCTCTGCTTTCTTTGCAAATGTAGCTAATTTATATCAGCAGATGCTTGAAAGAATGATAATACTGGATAGTAAACTACAAGCTACAAAGCAGTGTAAATTGCAGAGGGACATAAATGACTTTAGTATGGGACATATTTTTTCATGGCCGAGGGCTTCAGCAGCATCAAATAATTATAGTAATAGCAGAAGAAATGGTTCAATGTATGATTTAGACACTTTCACTGACCCTGAAGGTTCAGGGAATAAAGAACATCAAGTATCCAATCAGCAGGCTCCCCATTCCGATAGACAAAAGCAGACTTTGCATCTGACCAGTGAGGAAGCAAACAATGGTACAGCGAATTAGGTGATTGGCCAAGAAGCTGATAACAGTCCAGAAAACAGAAGGCAAGTTTCTTTTAGTTCTGCAAGTACATCAGCAGGCAACACATCCGGAGCCAGCTTCTATTCTGTTGGCAAATAGAAATGAAGAAGCTTTTTTAAGAATAACCAAGCCAGTAATGGTGAGACTACCCGAAAAGGTACAAGAGGGGAAGAGGTTACACTTGCAAGGCATTCTCAAAAGAGGCCTGTTTTTTCGGCAACAAAGAGAAAGACCAGCAGCCCCCTACCTCGAAGCAAGCAAGGATGCAGGTAGCTGGGAAGCTGGGAAGTTCCATGGTTAATTTATTAAGCTTTCATCTAACACCAGTAGCTGAAAGCCTTTTAAATAAAGACTTATTATTCCTAGTAGCAGAGACTCTATTGTTGATGCTTTGACTGATCTAAAAGTTTGTGTAAGGAAGGTAAGTATAAAAATGACCTTTAAGGCTATAGAATGTGAATGTAGTAATTCTTTGAAGAAATCTAGTATATTCATTCAAATTAACTGTCCCATTTCAAATACTTTCCAGTATATATGTGAAGAAGATTTAAGGTGCTTATATAATAAATATTACACTAATAAACAAAAGGCTTGCCAGTATAATTTGTCTTATGATTAGTTTAAGGCTTTAAAAGAACTAAGGGAATATCGAGATATAATAATTAAGCAAGCCGATAAAGGGGGAGTGACTGTGATATTTAATAGAGCTGAATACATTGAGCTAATGATGGAGTTTTTGAATGATAAAATAACTTTTAAAGAAATTCATTTTTATGATGTTAAAAGAATTATATCTCAAGTGAATTTGTTTGTGTATGATTTGCAGATACAAGAGGATATTTCACTCGATTTGTTTAATTATTTTACAGTGACATGTCCAGTAACACCAGTGATTTATGGAATCCCTAAGCTACACAAGTCAACGATAAGGCCACCTATGAGACCCATAGTCTCAGGAAGGGGGTGGGTGATGGAACCCTTGTCAATTTATAAACAAAATGTATTAAATACATTTTTGAAGATGTGTCTTAGTTATATAAAAGACACAGGTGACTTTTAAAAAAAAATGTATGCCTGGTATAAAGAAATATACACCATGAGTATATACTTGTGACCCTTGACATAGGTTCTTTATTCACCATAATCCCCAATGACTATGGGGTTAATGCAATACATAAATTTCTGTGTAGTAATACAGATAAGTCTGGCAGGGAAATTGAGAGTTTATGTAGCATAATTGAAACTGCTGCAATGTGTTTCTATTTAATGGAGTACCATTCATACAAATTGCAGGTGTGGCCATGGGGACACCCATGGCCAACACCTATGCTAATATTGTATTAAGTCAATGGGAGAAGGACTATATTATGGGTGACATGAATTTATTTAAAAAGAATGTCTTGTTTTATCAACGTTCCGTGGATGACTGCTTTTCAGTATGGAAAGGGGATGAGCAAAGTTTAATAGAATTTAATGAATTTTTGAATAATACCACAACTTTTTTGAAATTCACAATGAATTTCTCGTATGATAAAATAACCTATTTGGATGTTGAATTATATAGGGAGCTTAATGTCCTGAAAACTTGTGTGCATAGAAAAAATGTGCAAGTAAATAAATACATGCATATAAATAGAATGCATGCTAGACATATATTTAAAAGAATAACAGTCAATTTATGAGACTTAGTAGGTTGAATACTGAGGAGGCAAGATGTAGAGAACAAATGCAAATTGTATCAAAGGAATTTATAAATAGAGGGTATAATGAGAAGTAGGTACTAGACACAATGAGCATGGTACTAAGAGACAGAGACATAATAGCACCCCCACAATTTAGTGATTACAATCAGGGAGAAGAACTGATAGAGAGGACTCCCAGCACTCTGAGATATGTCACCACGTATAATGTTATGACAAGACAGGTGGAAGCGATAATACAAAAAAATTGGCAAATTTTATGTCTTTACCAGAATTAACAACCCGTTGGGTACTAGACCAAAACTTGCCTATAGAAACAGTAACAGTCTTAAACGAAAATTATGCTTTAAAGATTTTGATGTTAACTTACTGATTCCAGTAACATATAAACCTGGCACTGTCCCCTGTTATAATTGTAGCTGTTGTGCAAATATTTGTAGTAAATTGCTTTTCCAACATCTAGTAACTAATGTTATATATGAAATGAAACATCATGCCACATGTAATACAGTAGCTATAGTGTATTTAGCAACTTGTATGGCATGTACAGGGTTTTATGTTGGCAAATGTTCTAGGCACCTCAGGGACCATATAATAGAGCACAAATTGGCAGTAAGAAGGGGGTAGCCACTAACATCTTAGCTAAACATATGATGGAACATGATCCTTCACATTGTTTTAAATTTAAAGTCTTAGAGGTGATACATAAGACCCTAAGAGAAGGAGATATTAATAATAAGATAGAGATGGCAGAATATAAATAGATCATCAGGCTAGAGGTGGATAAAATACCCGGCCTTAACAATGTGGTAACCATAAAGCCAGTATTAGTGGCAAAACAGAAACAATATAAGTAGAAATATGAATAATATTATTTAGGATTTCATATTTTTATAAAATCATTATATTTAGGGCATTAGTTTGGCTCTATTATGTTATGAAATGATTGTTGCATATTTAAGATAAATGATATGAATATAAAAAGAATTTTTAAAACTTGAAATTAATTTAATTATTTGATTGCTTGTATGATTTTATTGGATGGCTGTGTCATGTGTATTTTTTTAAATAATGTATAAAAGAAAAATGTTTTAAGTAAGTTTTTATAATGCTGAGAAAGGTTAACAACCAAAAGTTTTATTTTGTTAAATAAGGTGTGCGTTTTTCATCAGATTGGTTTTTATTTTATGATCTGTTTTTACTTCTGATGTAATTAACTACAGCTGATTCATGTTTGGTGAGATGGAAAAGAAAATGTATGGAGAGAAAGTAAAAAAAAAGTGGAGTAGCAGAAAAGAAGGCAGAAGAAAATGAAAAGCATAAGTATGTGGTAATGATTCAAAGTAAAGAAGACAAATGGACAGGTATGAAGTGTGGGACAATTTAATAGCTTCTTTGTGTGTAAAATCACAGGAGATAACATTTAGTCATATTAACAGAGACATTTTGTGACATTATATTTCAGACTGTATTTTCAATTGAAAATTTTCTTGGAGAATATGGAAAAAAGAAAGAATGTAACACATGGAGTCTTTATGTGATAAAAAGAATTTAACAGGGAAAAAAAAAAGAAAAATCTTGTACAATTTTGAACAGAGGTAGAAAGAGAGACTTTGAAAGGACATTTGTAAATTTTTTGTAAAGAAATACTGGACATTGCAAATATTTATGACAAAGGGGGTTTGTGGACTGGTGGCTGGCATTGTAATTTGGTGTTAAAAAGAGAAAGAGAAAAAGTATACATAAACCAAGCATAATAAATGTGGAGGGGGAATCGGTTTTGTAAAATACTGGGGACAACTCAAAACATTCTTTTTTTGGTGGAAAAGGAAGACATTTGCTAAGTAACTGTGGCCAAAGAAAATGTTTTATTTGTGAGGAAATGGGACATAATGCAAAATATAAATGTTATAAATGTAACAAAACTTGACATTTATGAATGGATTGCAAAAATGAAAATAAGAGGAAGGAAAAGGAAAAAGAAAGAGAAGAAAATGGACAAAGAGAAGAACTTTTAGAAGCAGTAGAAATAGAGTAAAAATTAGATAAGAAAAAATAATAAAGAGAACATAGAAGAAGGTTCTGAAATAAGTGATGAAGAAGACATAAATTGGAAGGCAGTAAAAAAAGAATTATATTGGTAAAAGAGTAAAAGACAGAAAAAGAAAATATAAATGGATACGTCCAACAGAAAAAAAGAAAGGAAATGGATGAAAAAGAATATATATAACTAATGACTGGCGGTTGGTATAATGGTTAAGGTGTTTGACTCACAGTAACAAGGTACAGTGTTTAATTCTCATCTTTGGGAAAGAAATTGGCTAAGCTTAGAATGGCCTATTTAAAAAAAATCTAGTCTAGTAATTAGCTATGGACTTAAGAAACCATGAATCTAAGGAAAATTTTAAAGTTTAGAGTGTTACTGTAAATGCAAATAGTATTAAGAATATAGTAAGATGAAAAGGAATTTTGGAGAAGTATAATACATTTGATGTAGATGTAATTACATTAGAATACAGAAGATTTTTAACAAATTAAGAAGGATTACAAACAGACTATGGGGAGGAAAGACAATCTGGAATTTGGGAAATGAGAGATTTTCTGGAATCGCAGTATTCTATAGACAAACAGTAAAGATATTAGATGTAACTTTAGGAAAAATGGGAAGTTTAACCATTGCAGAATTAAAATGGAAAGATCAAGTGTATAGAATTATAGCATTGCACATTTATATTAATTATAAAGGCAGAGAAAGCTGATTTCACCAGTTTTTGACTGTATAGTGATAAATGTGAATATTATAAAAACAGGAGGCTTTACTTGTGATTTAAGAGACATGCATAAAAAGAAATGAAATGATATAAGAAAAATGTTAGAAGTTATAAGATGTGGTAAGTTAAAACTTTGGGACAAAAATTCATGGACTTTACAGAAGGGATATGTATAGAACTGAAATAGATTATTTTATAGTATCAGAAGGTTTAGTTATAGGAGAAGGGGAAAAAATTGAAACAGGATTTTCTGATCATCTTGTAATATGGCTAAAGATAAAAGAAAACAAGGAATATATACAAATAGGCAAAGGAATAAAAAAGATAAATGAGAAAGCATGGAATAAAGAAGGAAAGAGATTAGTAATACAGTTATAGAAAGATCATATAACTTATGAGAACATTTTATATTTTTTTCTGAATGGTGGATGATATTTAAGGAAAATATAAAAAAGCTATTTTACTGTGGCAATATGAAGTGAGAAAAGCAGAAAAAGAAAAATATAAAAGAGCATATAATGATGCATTGGAAGATTTAAAACATAATGATAGAAAGTGCTTTGACAAAGAAAATGAATTACATGAATGAAATCAAAAAAATACAAGAGTTGTTATATAAGCAAATATATTTTTACGAGGAAAATGAGAAGTATCAAGTTACTTAAGCAGATTACTAAAGGAAGATTGTAGAGTAATGAGAAAAATAAAAAAATGCAGAAGGAGAAATAGAACAAACTCAGGAAAAGAGTATGGATAGTGTAGTACAATATGTACAAGAAATGTTTAAAGAAAAAATAAAGTAGTGAAAGACATGGAAAATAAGAAAGTTAACAGAAAAAGAGAATAAAAAGTTGGAAAAGAAGATTTCTTTAAATGAGCTAGATAAAGCATTAGAGCTAGTAAATATAGATTTGACTGCAGAACCAGATGGAATAGGGTATGAAATGTGTAACTATTTAAGAGACTGGCAAACAATATATTTTTTAAAGATTTTGAATGAATGGTTAAATTAATGTTTTATATATAAAGAATTATGTAGTGGAATACTTAAATTCATATGCAAGAAAAGAAGATAGAAGATAAGTAAAACACTGGAGACCAATAGTACTGTATAATAATGGTTATAAGATCTTTATTAAAATAATACAAAATAAATTTGAAACTAAAATGAAAAATATTATGAAAGATAGTATATGTAGTATAAAGGGGAGGGTTGTCAAGAATTATTAATGATAGAGAAATTGTGGATGACATGAATAGAAAAGAAATGTGAAAATCATGACCGGCTACCTTAATAAGGCATTTGACACAATGGGACATAAAATCTTACAGCTAATAATGAAAGAACATAATATAAATAAGAAAGGAAATTATGTATGTCAGACTATAGTAATAATAAAGTAAAATATTTCTAAATGGCTGGTTAAGCCAAGAGCTACATATGAAGGGTGATGTAAGACAGGCATGTCTAATGAGTTGTATACTCTTTGCATTAGTTATAAATGTGATACTATGTAAAATAAATTACAAAATGAAGGAGGTGGGGTGTATAACACCTGAAGTGTTAAGAATTCCAATTCTGCTAACATATGCAGATGATAGTATAATAATTGCAGGAAACAACATTTTCATAAAGGAAGTAATATTTTGCACAAATGAGTGTACAGAGATGATAGCAGTGGCTTTAAATAAAGAGAAAAGTAAATGTTTAGGTTACATAGTAAAGATCAGGGGTATATATTTTACAATGAATTAAATGTCTGTGTTAGGTATAAAATTTAAAGATGTAAGTAGAATTCAAAGGGAAAAAACAATAGCAGAAATAAAACAAACCTTTCTTTTCTTTTCTGGAGAACATATAAATTATCATTCAGAAAAAAAGGCTTATTTGATAAATTAAGTACTGATGGGAAAACTAGCATAGTTAGCAAGTGTATTTAGGTTGCCAATAGTATTTGAAAATTAATGATTGCAGATTTTTTTTTTTCATTTATATGGGGTTCTAGATTAAACCTGGAAAGAAGAGGAGTTTTGTATGTAAATATAAAGAAGGAGTAGGTTTAAGTTTAATTAACCTAGTGGTATATGCTGCTTCATTAAATTTGTATGACGTGTTAATGCAGATAAATGAAAAAGATGAGAGATTAGTAGTAAGGCTGTATAAATATAAGTATGATAAATTTTGGGCGGTATTGTAAAAAAGAGTAAAAGAGAAAAGAGTATATAAATGAAGAAATAAAATGTTACCAAGAAAAAATATTTTTGTGGAAAATAAAAAATTACTATACAGAAAAAGATAGAAGCATATTGTATAAGAATGTGATGGTAAAACATTATTATATAAAACCATGGGAAACTCTAAAAGATAAAGAAATGAAAGCTATAAAAATAAGAAGGAAATGGTGTAATCAGAAAGTAGAATGTCAAGATTTTTTTGTAGAGACTGATAATAGATAAATTGCCAGTAACTTGGAAATATGCCATATATGAAGAAAAGTAATAGAATATGTTTACATTGTCAAGAAGAAGAAGAAACTATGGAACACGTGTTTTCCAAATGTAAAAGAATAAAACAAATTATGGGGAAACTATGTAAAGAAGATTTTTAGAAGATATAAAAGAAGTTGATAAAATAAACATGGATATGATTAAATATGCATATTATAAGAATAAAAGTAAAGAATATGTTAACAGATAAAAAGTTGTTTTATGTTATATGGGTTATATACAGTGAAAGAATAAATGAAATTATGTTTAATGTTAAATGTATTTTAGCAACAGTATTAAGTAAAATTAGATGGTGGTTATGGAGAAGAGTGGGGTTCTAATAGGGATGAAAATTTAGTATGATTGTGTAAACAGATTTGCATATCTATATATTTGTACATTTGTAAATATTTGCAAATATGTAAATATTTTGTAAATAAGAGTTATTTTATATATAAATAAAGGACCCCTAATCTTTTTGATAAGTGCCATGGGATCTTTTACATCCAACTAAGTTACCATTGACTCAGGCAGATGGGGCTTCAGTTTAACATCTCATCTGATGCTTAAGGGACTTGGCTGTTTTGCAATGGAGCATGATCAAGCAAGAGGTCTTGTATAATCTTGTATCATTTTCTTACAAAGTCTATGAATCACAAAAGGCTTTATACACCATTATCTGGCACACAAATCTATATGTAATGGGGCATGGAGATCTATGAAAAGGGCCCACATCATTTTTAAAATATCTGTCCTTCAAAATTTGTTGATATTCATAGCTGCTAGTCAACTTACTAACTAAACTTACTCTGATTATAGTAAGGCTGCAAAGTGCAAAGTTCCTGTCAGGACCATTGAGTTTATAGATTCATAGATATTCAAAGGCCATCGGGTCTCATGACCATTCTTACCTTGTCAGTATCCTCTCTTAGGCCATATCTGCTTTTTCCAGGAGGATCAAGGGGTCTTAATGGAGATATGAAAGTCAGCAAGCAAAGGAGAGTAGTAGTGCTGAAATGGAATTCATCCTCAAGTCTTGGTGAGTACCTTCACAAAGTGGACCCTGTTTTTCACAAAATCTCACCAAAACAACATTGATATATAGACTGTATTTATATAGCATATATCATGGACATAAGTAAGTCAAAAACAAAAAAGGATAGATGGGTGCTCAAGACCCAGAATAAAAAAGTGCCCAATCCTGGAATGTGCACTGTTGCCAGGACTGGAAAAAAATGACAGTGTAGAATCCTCAAAATACAGAAAAATTCCTACAATGGGGCCAGGCCAGGCTCAGGGGGAGGATGCCCCCTATTGTAGAAGGAAGTAGCAGTCCACAAAAATCACAAAAACTGATCGGCCAAAGAAGAACCATAAAGATGACAGAGTGGACTATTGAGGATAATAAATAAATTATGTATTGTTACTGTTATGCAAAAAGCCCAGAATTTCCAGACAGAGGATATACAAAAAGATTACAAGATAAATTAGAGGAAAGAAAAATACTTCCACAGGAAAAACTGTCAGAAGCTTCAAATAAAAATTTGCATTCATTAATACAACAGATTTTTGAAAAACAGTATATAGATCAAGAAACTTTGAATTGTTTGGAAAATGAAGCATCAGAGAAAGTGCAAAAATGTAAACAACAAAATTGAGATATTTTTGAAAAGTACAAAAAAGAAATATGGACATGGGAAAGAAAGGAGAGATTTGATATGGTGCAATACTTATGCAAAGGAGAAAGCCAGGTTAATTAATACAGAGAAGGCAGTCTCAAAGATATTCAAAGAGAAATATAGGCAAAGACATCCAGATATGGAAACTTTTACAATAAAAAAAGTAATATCAGGAAGATGCAATGTAGAAAAGAAGATTAGTAAAGCAGAAGTTTAAGAAATAGAAGTTGAAGTTATGGAGTGCCTGCAAAGTGAAGGATTTAATGTAGAATGTCTAACACAGATTACATCACAGCATGATGAAGTGAGTCCCCAGAATAAGGAGAAGCAGGACACATCTGAAGAAGAAATATGGACATGGGAAAGAAAAAGAAATGTAATATGTTGTAATATTTATGTAAAGGACAAAGCATAACTAACCAATACAAAAAGAGCAGCACCAAAGATATTTGAAGAGAAATGCAGGCAAAGGAACCTGGGTATGGAAAACTTTACAATACAGAAGATAAGAAGACTAAGAGGAAAAGTAGAAAAGGAGATTAATAATGGAGAGGTTAAAGAAGTAGAAATTGAGGTTATGGAGTACGTGCAAAGTGAAGGGTTTAGTGTAGAAAATCTAATGCAGAAAGCACCACAACAGGATAGAGCAATGCATATCCAAATTAAAGGGGAAACCAGTGGAACAGGAAGCAATTGGTCAAGTGCCATTATAGTGACCATGAAACAGTGGCAGGCCACTTTGCAATTAAGTCATGATAAAGGACAAATTATTATACCAGAGATAAAAATACAAAGGGGATATTCCAGGGTGACTCTCTGTCACCATTGCTATTCTGCCTTGCCCTTAACCCATTAAGTATTTACTTAATAGCTTAGGTCATGGCTATAATTTGGCTCCTAGAAAACAACAAAGTCTAAACACTTTTCAACTTCTCTTTGTCGATGATTTAAAACTGTATAGCTCATCAGATGAGGAACTGAAAGCACAGCTGCAAGTTGTCAAACCTTTTTCAGATGATATTAGAATGTCATTTGGCCTTGATAAATGTGCAAAAGTAACCTTTAAAACAGGAAAACTGCAGCACCAGGAAAACATCAGTTTGGGACAAGAATGTGATATAAAAGAACTTGAGCAAGAGGGAGTGTATAAATACTTGGGAACTGATGAAGGATCAGCAATAAAACATGAACAAATGCATCTAAAACTTAGTAAGGACTACTTCTGGAGACTTAAATTAATCCTGAAAACAGCATTGATATCTAGGAACAAAATCCAAGCTATAAACCAATTTTCTCTTCCTGTCCTAACTTACAGTTTTGGAGTAATTGATTGGACCCAAAATGTGTTGGATAGATTATATATTAAAACAAGAAGGATGCTTCATGTTCACCAAATGATCTATAAAAATCAGTGCCTACCAAGATTATATATTCCCCATTTCGAAGAATATTTGCTGACCTCATGAGACCCAAATGTAGTGAAAGTTTTGAAACATGAGGAGAATAAATCTAAGATGACTTCTCCACTTAACCTAGCAGAAGCATATCAGCTTCAAGCAGGAACAGAAGTCAAACCAGAAGTAGATAAAAATCAGGGAGCAACTGAATGTGCCAAAAAAAAACAAAAAGAGAATATAAGGTGAAGGACCAAATAAAAAGGCAAGAAATGTGGAAAAATCATAAATATAACTCTAAGTATAGAAAACTTCTGGAAGAACCTCATGTTGATCAGGAATGAATGGAGGAATAGTTAAGGAGAGGTGAATTCAAACCAAGAGTTGAAAGGTTAATATTGATGGCCCAAGATAGTGGGCTACATACACGTTGGTTTACAAAGTCCATTGAACATGTGGGAGAAACAGACAAATGCAGGTTCTGTAAAACAGAATTGGAAACAGTTGCACACCTTGTTGCTGGTTGTGACCTACTAATGGCAGGAGGACTGTATACTGAAAGGCATAATAATGTAGTGAGACTGTTGCACTGGGGATTGTGCAAACATTATGGTACTGAAGTGACTGAAAAACACTGGAAACAGGAACCTCAAAGCATCATAGAAAATGATGAAGTTTACATCACATGGGATCATCCTAGGGTTTCCACCCCCCTGTTTTTTCCTGGACTATCCAGAAATCAAAATGATTCTCCAGTAATCTGTAAAACACTGTACAAACTCCAATATTCTGTTTCAAAAAAGGAAACAGACTATTGGAGTTTGTAAACTGGCTGATTTACTATGCTTTTTTACAGAAAAGCATAGTAAATCAGCTGAAATCAGGCATCAGGAATGGAAAAAAGAGGGCATTCCCATCAGACAATGTCACGGTGACATCATATAATGGGCAGGAGAGAGGCCAGGTTGGACGGGGTTACTGGTGATGTGAAGGGTGTGGCCTTACTCCAGTTTTAGATGCAATGAAGGGTGGCAACCCTAGATCATCCATTGCCAACAGTTCAAAAGATAGATGCCAGAAAACCAGATGTAGTGGTCCAAGAAAAGAAGACAAAAGTACAAAAGTAGCATTGATCATTGAAATTTCCACATTCAGTGACTATAGTGTCCTCCATATGGAGAGAGACAAAATCATAAAATATAAGGATTTACAGGCAGAAACTAGAGTAATGTGGAAGAAAGATAGTTCCAATAGTAGTAGGAGCAATGGGTCTTATAAAAAAAAGAGTCTACAGGCCTATTTAGATATGCTACCAATACATGTAACTCCATATGAATTGCAGAAGGAGTCATTACTGGGCATATTGCGGGTGCTGCGAAGAGCACTCTTGGCTAAAATCAAAGATTGAAACAATACTAATTTCATGAATTTTAATTGTATTTTGACTCAGGAATGGGGTCCATTCCTGTCATGGTATTAGAAACCCAAAAGATTTGGAGAAATTAAAAAAGGGCGAGATCATAATGGTTAATTTGGAGTAAATTTGTGGATACCCATCCAGTGATCTAGTTTATCTTTAAAGAAAGATAGTGAGTTGCACCACTTAACATGCAGGGAAAGTTCATTTAAATTGTTTGGGAAGTACTGGGTTATAAACCTGCCCCTCTGCTATGTTTAATGTAATTGTTGATGATGTTTTAGTTCTCAAGTTCTAGTACTGAAGGAGATGTTGGATTTGTGGAAAAACAGGAGCTCCAGGACAATCAGGTCTCTAATGGTGCAGTAAGAGAGAGAGATTTTCCCTATAAAGTGTATGAGACATTGAATAAAGGGATACGGCTTCTAGCTTTTCTTGGTAGGTCAGGAACTTTAGGCCTGTGATCTTTCTGATTAGAAACCATTGGGGTCTTTCTAATTGTTTGATATGTTTAGTGAGTTGCATCCCAAATTGTACTTGATAACTGGCCTGATCAATGCTGATTATAAGAGAGTGATAACCTCTTTAGACCTTGATGATATTTATGACAATTAGCTGGGTTAAATAAAAGGATTTCCTGATAATTATTTTCACAAGATGGTTGTACAAAGGGGAGCTATCAATCCAAGTACCAAGATCCCTAACTGAATTTTTATTTGCAGAGTTATGTTATCTAGACAAAATATTGAGAGGAGGGATTACCTGCCAAAAGTATTGACATTACGCATTTTACTATTTAGTTTGAATCAATTTTTAGTATACCAAAAGTTTGGTACAGAATTAATTGTGGAAGGTTTGGTTACTTAACAACAACCTCAAGTCTGCAGTCACCTAGAAGTGTTGCTAGCCAGAGGTCTTGTTTCTTTGCTTGGATATCTGAGAAGGAAATATCAAAAAGGACAGGTCCCACCACGGAACCTTGAGGGACATCACTGGTCTCTTACATACTTTTGGATAAGGCATCAACAACTCATGTTTTGTGAGTTCTGTCCTTCAGTCAGTTTGCTATCTATATTACCAAATATGGGTAGGTTTTAATAAGTTTAAGAATGGCTGCAGCTGGACAAACTTTCTAGAATAATTGTTATGTTTTTTTTATTTCCTCACAACAGATGATTTATGTTTTTAAATTTAAATTTGTTTTCAAAGCAAAAAGAGATAAATGTGGTATTCACAAGTATTTTTCTAATATTCTGTTCAGTGTGTCCAGCTCATCTTCAAATGCTCTCATTTTTCTTTTTTCATAAAAAATGATTTGTAGAATTTTAGTCTAAATTCAGCCAACTACATTCCAACAAATCTAGAACAGACCCTAAGGCAATAGTCAGTGGCAACTGACAGAACTAAATCATCCTCCTCAAGGAAAAGTAAACCTCTCTGGTGGACATCTGCAATAAATAAACTCTATAACAAAAGAAAGAAAAAAATTGCTGTCCAGGACCAAGAAGGAGCAGGTGCCCAATTGGAAGCAAATCTCTCCTCAGCCTAAAAAAGCAGATAAGAGCACTAATGAAATCCTCCAAAGCAAACTTTGAGTCCAAACTGGCCACATCTACTAAAGACAGTCATAAGGCTTTCTTCACATATGTCCATAATCTCAAAGGTAGCACCCAGGTCTGTTCAGAACTGGTGGTCAAGGACACCACATATACAAATGCCGTAGATATAGCAAACTTGTTGGCTGACAGATACAGCAAAAATGTCATTCCTCTGACCCCCCCATCATTAAATCAGGACATTCCCAGTACCTGCCCCCTTCCCCTTATATCTAGGGATCAGGTCATCACTGCTCTCTCAAAGGCAAAAAATACAGCCTCCATGGGACCTGATAAGATCCCAGGCTGCATCCCAAATGAACTAAGGCAGGAACTTGCAGCACCATTAGGCGCCCTATTCAACCAAAGCCTGAGTACTGGTTTTGTCCCAGCTGAGTGGAGGACAGCCACTGTCATCCTTTTACACAAAGGTGGAGTGTCCACTGATCCAGGAAATTATAGACCCATCAGCCTAACTAGCCTGATCTGCAAGGCCATGGAACGGATTATCATGGACCTCATTAACAAGGACATTGGCAACCTCCAAACACTAGATCCCACACAGTTTGGCTTGTCAAGGGGAGGTCGTGTCTGTTAAATTTGGTTGACTTTTTTGAGACAGTCACCAAAGCCATGGATGAGGGGAAGACAATGCACACTGCCTACCTTGACCTGGCCAGAGCCTTCAAGACTATTCCCCACTCGGGCATAATAGATAAACTTTCTCAACTAGGCATCAATCCGTATGTTACCTGATGGGTAGCCAACTGGCTCACTGATAGAACCCACCTAGTCAAAATAGGGGAACCACCTCAAGCAGTAGACCCATATCAAGTGGGGTATCCCAGGGATCAGTCTTGGGGCCTCTCTTATTTGGGATATACTTTTCTGAGGTACAGACCAAAACCAGTGGGCTATGGCTCACCAAGTTTGCAGATGACTGACAGCTGGGAGCTGTCATCAATTCTCTTAGTGATGTGGACATCCTCCAAGAGGGTCTCACCCAAACAAATGACTGGTGCCAGAAATATGGCCTCAAGCTGTATACAAAAAAATGCGTCATCATCCCCTTTGGGGAGAGAGATGTCCCCACAAATTATCACATTAAAAGCAACTTTCTAAGCACACAGTCAGTCGTGAGGGATTTGGGCACCGGATTGATAGCAGCCTTTCTTTTGACCACCATGCTACTTTCATTGTATAGAAAGTTTTTTACATGGCCCACCTCATAAGTAAGGGTATCTTATCCAGGGACAAGGAGGTCATAACATCCATGTATTCTTCCCTTATAAGGCCCATTATTGAGTGCAATGCCCCATTATGCATGTACCTCGCAAAGCACAAGCAGCAGCTGAAGAGACCACAGAGGTTCCTCCCCAGGTTAATCCAGGGCCTCAAAAATCTACCATACACAGATAGGCTAAAAGCCCTATCCCTCTACTCAGTTTCATACAGACTCCTCAGAGGTGACCTCTGTCTGGCATACAAGGAGATCACGGACCCTGCCTTGATGTGACTGCTGCATATCCACAAGTCAAACTCCACTCTAACCCTCACATGCAGCCTCAACCTGGTCTGCGACATCAAAAGGACTTGCTGGTGGGACAGATTTGTGTCCCAGAGACTCCCCCATCTATGGAATAGACTCCTTCTCCACGTCAAGTAGAGTACATATTTACCCCTTTTTAAGCACAATCTGGATAACTGGATGAGAAATAGAAAATACATCCCTGGGATTCCACCTGTGTCCCTGCTGGACAGGAGCATTGGGTGCTGATGTGTCTATGCATGGGCTAAACTCTTGGCTAAGCTTATAAGGGTCTCAGGGCCAATAGTTTAGTAACTTCCTATAATCCTATGATCCTATAAGGGTAAGGCTGTGAGCTGTAGTTCCTGTGGTGCCGGGTTTGATTTCCTGAGCCATCATTTGCCTACTGTGTAATCACGGACAAGTCATTTAACCAAAAAGTACTTGACAGCAACTGGGAATTTGGGTGAGTCTTCTCAGTGACCCCCTGAACTGCAAGCCTAGTAACTATCAATGCACCTATTTGCTCTTTAGTGGCAACTGTAATTCAGACAGCTCCAGAGACATTGACATCATGTCCTGTATATATTTTCAAAGCATTCTTACGTTCTTCATTTTCTGGCATATTTGTGTTGTGAGGTGAAAGACTAGTGAAAATTAAAAAGGAATTTCCTTCCATTTTAATCAGTACACGATTTGAGCTTCCATCTTCAAGATATACAGGCCTTATTTTATGTATGATGAGTTTCAATTAGAAAGGCACAGTTTGAGTTTATCTAAGGTATTGCTATATCTATTTACCCAGTTTAAATGCTCTTGGTATATCTGCCTTATGAATAAAACTATTGAATCATAGTTTGCACTGAAACATTAGCAATACATCATTTCAACAACTTATCTCTAGCAAAATGTAAATGCATTTACTCATTTAAAAAATCAGTTAATACTGATAATATGAAGTAATATGGATATGGGTATATAGTCACATTTTTATTTAATCACATGGAACATTCAAATGTCTTTTATTTCCCCTAACTGAGTTTAGGCCACCTTACTCTGTCTTTTTATATTCAAGAAGAATTAAACAATCTTGAGAATGTCAATTTTTCATACAGCTTGGAACACTGGAAAAATACACACCCCTTAGAGTTGACCAAGTAGTCAGGGACTTAAGGACATGCAAAGATAGTAATCTAGCCTTTGATCATTGCATATCTACAGTGGTGAGGAAATAATTATATGTTGCACAACTTAAAAACAAAGGTATGGCATCTAAGTCCAAGGAAGTCATTGTTCCACTGTATTCTGCATTCATCAGACCTATCATTGAGAACAATGCCCCCTTTGGTATGTACCTAACCAGGCATATCCAACAATTGGAACGTCCACAAAGGTTCCTCACTAAAACAATACAGGGCATAAGTAGTATGTCCTATGCAGACTGCCTCAAGACCCTATCCCTGTATTCTGTCTCCTACAGGCTTTTGAGGGGAGATCTATTACTGGCACACAGGGCATTGTCAGACCCTACTCTGATGGATCTCCTGCATATCCACAAAACAAACAGTACCAGAATTACCTGTTCTAAAGACTTAAACCTTGCCTGTGATATAAATAGGACCTGCTGGAGAGATAGGTATGTATAACAGAGACTACCCCATCTATGGAACAGGCTCCCTATCCATGTGAAGCAGAGTTCCTCCCTAATCCAATTCAAGTGCAACTTGGACGATTGGATGGGAAACCTGAAATTCATCCCTGGTTTGGCACCTATGTCTCTGATGCAAACAGGTAACCTGTAAATGGTTCATCTCCCAGGCCCATGCTTACACTTATCAAGGGTATCAGAACTTGTCAGAGATTTAGGATGCATGGCTAGGATTAAAAAGGCCCTTGTGGTCATTAGCCTAGTAAACACCTATGAACCTATGAACTTAGTCTCATAACTAGTTAATAGGCATGTGGTCAAGAAGTCCATTGCAGAATCTAGCCCAATTCTTAACTTGCCACAAAGCACTGTTTGGTTAAGTGATTTGCTCAAGTTCATACAGTAGGCAAATGGATGCTGAAGGTGGTATTCATAGTCGTTATATAAACAAGAAAAGTCAATCCAAAGTGTTCATGCATTTGCAAAGCAAAGGAATGATTCATTCACTTATGCTAGCCCGCAATGGCTGTGAATGAACTCAAGCAAATGAGGAAATAAGGAGAAGTAAATGAGAAATTATGTGAATCCTGCTGTGCTAATAAGCCCTTTTCCCACCTATTTGTGATTCATAGTCATACTTTGACATTATTCGTTACAAACAGTTGAATCACACCTTTCCTATCTACTTTGCAATAAGCAAAGATGCTTTTCCTTTCTGCTAGAATTACTATTTCCTGGAGCAAGCTGCTTGTCTTGCCAAGGCAAAACTGCTTGAGCCCTGTGGTGAAGATATAGACAGAGAATAACGCATTATTATTTTTCATAATCAGGAAATACTTGACAGCTTTAGAGAGGACAGGAATAAGCAAGGATGATAGTGGGCATGTATGAATCCCATAAGGGTTCTGGGGGTGATACATGGCCTTCCTATCCCTATAGATACTAAGGTATATATAGCCCTCCCCTATACTTGTCATGTGGACCTTCCAGAGACAGATTGGAAATACTCTGGGTATCTCACAGGCTTCTGCCTCAAGGATACTTCAGCAGTTCCTGTATGCACTCTTGGCACATGTGGATCAGAACATCTGTTTCCAGGTGTAACCTCAGGACTGACCAAGACTATGTATGCCTTTTATAGGGTAGCATCTCTCTGAGGTGCTTGGTGTGATTGATTGCAACTATGTTGAAATTAAGGCCCATTTGGTGCATGGGTGGAGTGGTAGCACAATTGGAAGGGCTACCATTCCATAAACTGCCAAGTGGTGTTTGATGCATGGAGGTGCATCACCAATGTGTCTACCCAGTACCCTGGCAGTGGACATAATTCCCATATCTGATATACTGGCTCACTCTACTGCCCTTTCTTGCATGGTGGGATGTCTAGTAGCCATCTTGTTTGCTTTTTTTGTCATTTAAGTAGTCATTTATGGCAAAATGTATTGCTTAATACTAAACCAGTTTTTCTTTGTTTTGTCTCCTCTTCTGTCTCTCTTTTTTTTTAATGTGATGCTGGATATCCACTGGAGCCATGGCTGATGACACTAGTTAGAAATCTAAGTGGAGTTAAGAAGATAATGTTAATACTGCCCTGTGACAGGCCCATTTTTTCATAAAAAGTGTTTAGCATGTTGAAAAGCAGATTCAAATGCCTGAATGAATTTGGGGGTGCCCTTCAGTATGACCAAGCTATTGCATGCAAGATGTTTACTGAATGTTGCATTCTGCATAACATGATCATGCACCGGTCTAGTTGCAATGTGACCCATGCTGTCACTGAACCTCCCAGTTCCAGTCCTGCTATGACTAATGATAACAAGCCAGCAGCGTTTTCATGGCGTAAGGTTGCGTAGGTAAAGTGGTGGTGTCTGGTCTAGAACTATGAACTATGACATTTAGGTTAATCTTTCCTTTCTTGTAAAAAAACACATAGAGTATAACTGATGCATGCAGTGCTATATATGGAGTATGCTGTGTGGTACATGGTCTACTGTCACTGTTCATCAGACATTCCCCTCATCTTTAAAATATATATTTTTTTTATTTCATAGGTTCAAAGGCAAGTACCAGCCTAGTTGCCCTTGTGGATTGTTTTAAGCATAGCCAATTTTACCTTGGTGAGAATTAAATTCTGTACCTCTTGCTTGTGAGTTAAATACCTAAAGCATTATACCAACCCCCAACCCTCTATGTTTTCATATTATTGTTTATAAAAGTCAAGCCTGAGTGCTCAATGACACCTGTTCAGTAATGCCATAAGGCATTATATAAGGAATGATTACATTCTTATCTGCTTTGCTTAATAAATTCTGCTTAGGTGGTGTACTTAAATATGTGCATACTGAATCTCCTGAAGTGGTACATTTAATAAAAGGTGTTATTTCAGTATTTAACATGAGTTCATACCTTGTTCTTGAATGGAAAATGTATCGCATGCATACCTCTTAAGTTCTTAGTGCAATAAATCTGGATAAAGTTTAAAATAATTAGGGTACAAGGCCCAAAAATCACGACAGATTTTAGATATTGCCCTTATAAACTTAAGAGAGAGTTGCTAGAATAACAATGTTTGTGTTAGCATGCATTTTCTGAAGGATATAGTGTCTGAAACTCAAATATCTGTCATTTAGTAACATCAGTCCTCAGTGATTTGAAAAAAATACATTTTATAAGGAACAGGGCAAAAATATGGACATTCTGCAAAAATCTCTATAGTTTAGAGCTATTATCAAACTCTTTTCTGTATTATGCAATGTTTCCTCAATTTTCAACAGTAGAACTGTAGAACTATAGTTGTCATCAGTAGAACAGCAAATTACCTGGTGTGACAGTAACAACATAGCACTAAATGTAAACAAAGCAAAGGAAATAATTGTGGACTACAGGAAAAAACACAAGGAACATTCTCTTCTAGCTGTCAATGGAGAAACAGTAGAGGGAGTAAGTAGCACAAAGTTTCTGGGGGTGCATATTGATGAGGACTTGTCCTGGTCTACCAGTACAAATGCCATTGTCAGAAAGGCACATCAAAGTCTATACTTTTTGAGAAGGCTGACGAGACCAAGCATACCATCAACAGTTCTCACAACCTTCTACAGGGTACCAGCCATCCCTGATCTGCATATCTCCAGATGTCTAGGCAAGGCCAAAGGAATAGTTAAGGACTGCATCCACCCTGCTCACAGACTGTTCGAGTGCCTATCATCTGGCAAGCATGTCCATACATAAGATGCAGAACTACGCAATTCAGAAACAGCTTTTTCCCACAGGCCATCAGACTGTTGAACTCTGGCAACAATCACACTCCATGCCAACCATCTGGGCCATCAGTTCAATGGGGAAGACTGTCTCAAATTGTGCAATAACTTCGCTGCCTGTCTCAATCCAGTATTAGTGCAATACACAGTGAGTCGAGCCTATTTGCTGGTCATCAGGGCTAGCAGTAAGGCAAGAGAAATGTCTCATTATAGTGCAATATCTAATGCTAGTCTGTAACTCAGTCACGCATGCAATGCTCATGAATGCTTATTCTGGTCAATACTTGATGTAAGTCTTTGATGCAATGTCTTACCTCAGTACTGTGCAATACTCAAGCAAGCAAAGAGATGACTGTGTAATAAATGTTAAAGTGAGTTTAATTTATGTACAGTATTAAGATTATCTGTCTAGAACACTATGGTATATAATAAGTAGTTATATATGTATTAATGTCTTGTTGTATTAAGTCTATGTGACAGCTGCACAACCGAGTTTGGATATATGGAATTTCATTCAGTTTTTGCACTTGTGTAATTCTAAATGACAATAAAATTTACTTAACTATTACATATTTGAATTACTCTTCTCTCTTAAGGTACTGCACATTAGACTATTTCATTTTGTCATATAAAAGTTGTGTCCTCAGAGCCATAAATTATCATTTGTGCAGTGCTGGGGTGAAGTGGCAACAGTGCTAGTTTAAATGTCAGGATACTTATGTAATCTTGTTTTTTTTTTTTTTTTTTTTTTTTTTTTTAAGGAATTCTTCTCTTTGTAGTATGTAGTATTTTTATGTTCTGGGTATGTGTCAGCTGTAACATTGCTAAACTGAAACTCTTGATAATGAATAGGCCATTAATAGTGTAAATCAGTGCAATTTGAACAGGATCATAGGATCATAGGAAGTTACTGCTATTGACCCAGAGCCTAGCCATTTCAACCCAATGTAATATCATAGATACCTAGTCAATACCCAGGATTGTATTTATTAATGACTGTCCATGTCCAAGAGGGCTGTGGGCACTATCCCCATTAAGAGTTTATGGTGTCCCATCCACTCACCCAGGTTGCTTTTGAACAGTGTCATAGAGGTGCTCTG
The DNA here is from genome assembly GCF_019279795.1 of Protopterus annectens. Lineage (NCBI taxonomy): Eukaryota > Metazoa > Chordata > Ceratodontiformes > Protopteridae > Protopterus > Protopterus annectens. Next base: position 978,998,346 of record NC_056735.1, on the reverse strand, counting down.
CTTCATATGAATTGGCAGCCTATTCCAAAGATGCATCAGTCACTGTGAGACAAATCTGTCCCTCCAGCATGTCCTATTCAAGTTGCAGGCCATTTTTAGGTCCCTGGAATGGGTAGATGTAGTTTTGTTTGATTTACGAATGTGCATAAAATTAATTGGGTCAGAGATTGCTCTGTAAGCCAGGCATAAGTCTCCTCTAAGAAGTCTATAGGATACTAAGTATAATAACATGGACTTTAGTCTATCTGTGTAAGATGTGCTGGATTCCCTTGATCTTCTTAAAAACATCTTAGGTCTCTCTAATTGCTGCAGGTGTTTTGTACAGTACATGCCAAAAGGGGTGTTATATTCATTTATGGGCCTGATTAGTGACAAATATAGAGGGGTTATAAACTCCTTTGCTCTACAGGTGATGCCTTTGCTAATCAAGTGTATGTAGAAAGCCTTCCTTACTACAGTAGACACATGGTGGTCTACTTGTTATCCCAGATCTCTTACCACTTCATAGGTGCATAGGATATTGTTGTTAATTTGATACTGTGAAGGGACATTGTTTTTAGGTTCATAGGTTCATACTAGGCTATCTGCCCTAGGGCATTTATAAGCCTAGCCAGAGTGTGTTTGGCTTTCGCCACCCATTTTAAATTAATTTTGCTATGCCCTTTTTCGAGGTTAGTATACTGTGCCTCTGTCTAACAGTGACACAGAAGTGATACCTGGGGTAAACCTATGATCTCCCATCCACTCATCATGATTCCTCTTGAAGAGAGTCAATGAGGGACTCTGCCTAACCTGGACTGATATTTTATTCCAGAGTGAAGGGAGCCTCAGGGTTATGAATCTGTCCCTCCAGCATGTCCTATTTATTTCAGTGCTGAGGTTCAAGTCTCTCGAGCGCGTAGCTAGATGGGATTTGGATTTTCTGAGGTGAAACATGTCTATTAATTCCGGGTTGGACATGGCTTTATACGTCAGGCACAGATCGCCTCTGAGCAGGCGGTATGCCACTGAGTAGAGCTGGAGTTTCTTTAACCGGGCAGCATATGGCATCTGTTTGAGCCCTTTGATCCTCTTGGTGAGGTACTTTTGGGGTCTTTCCAGTTGCTGCAGGTGTCTGGTAAGGTACATCCCAAAAGGGGCATTGTACTCAATTATGGGCCTGATGAGGGATGAGTAAAGAGGCACGATGACCTCCCCTGATCTAGATGTGAATCCCTTCATGATTAGGTGGGCTATATAAAATGTTTTTCTAACCACTTTGGCCACGTGGTTGTCAAATGAGAGATTGCTATCAACTTGGGTCCCCAGGTCCCTAATTACTTTTTCTGTACTTAATGGATTACCACCTATGTGGTAATTTGTGGGCACTTTGTTTTTGCCAAAGGGGATGACTATACACTTTTTGGCATTTAGCTTGAGGCCATGGCTCTGGCACCAGTTGTCTGTTTGTATGAGGCCCTTTTGGAGGATGCTTGTGTCGGCTGGAGAGTCGATTATGGCGCCCAGTTTGCAGTCATCTGCGAACTTGGTTAGCCACAGTCCTTTCGTGTTGGCCTGTACCTCTGATAAATATATACCGAACAAGAGAGGTCCCAGGACTGAGCCTTGTGGGACGCCAATTGTAACTGGTTTGGAGTCTGACATGGCTCCAACAATTCTAAACATGTGCTGTCCTTGAGCCAGTTTGCAACCCATCTAGTGACATAGGGGTTTATATTTAAGCTGGTGAGCTTATCTATAATGCCCGAGTGGGGTATTGTATCAAAGGCTTTTGCGAGGTCCAGGTAGGCTGTGTGGACCACCTTCCCCTCGTCAATGGCCTTGGTGACTGTTTCAAAGAAATTGACCAGGTTTTAAGAGGCAAGATCTGCACTTAACAAAGCCAGACTGGGTAGGATGCAGTGTCTGTAGGTCCCCAATATCTTTATTTATGAGGTCCATGATGATCCTTTCCATAGCTTTGCAGACCAAGCTAGTCAGGCTTATGAGGCAATAGTTTCCAGGATCCGTTGAGGCACCACCTTTGTGGAGAGGGACTACTGTTGCTGTACGCCACTCTTTGGGTACATATCCTGTAGTAAGGCTGAGACTGAACAGTAGTTTTATGTTTGGGTTTAGCTCTTCTTGGAGTTCATGTAGGATGCAGCCCGGGACACCGTCTGGTCCCATTGATGCTGTGTTTTTTGCTTTGGAGAGGGCAGCTCTTACCTGAGCACCTGAGATGTCAGGGGGGCAACACTCTGCTGGGATAAATATTTGCCCTTTTGGTGGGGAGGGGGGGCGAAGTTTGCGCTGAACCTGTCAGCTAGGATGTTGGCAATGTCTGTGGATTCGGTGTATTTTTTGTCATTTTGGACTAATTCTGAGCATATCTGGGAATTTCCACCCAGGTTCCTAACATAACTAAAGAAAGCCTTGTGATTATCCTTAGTGTCCTGTGCAATTTTTCTCTCGAAGCTGCCCTTAGACGATTTTATGAGTGCCCATAGTTTTTTGCTAATACTGATCAGAGATGCCTTCCCTTTTTGGGATTTTGCTCTATCATGTAGTAGCTTCCTCCTTCTATTGTATAGTTTGTTTATGGCTGGGGTCCACCAGACAGGATGTCTGCCTTTGGAGGATTGGGTCTTGGTTTTATTTGGGATTGCATGATCCATGCATTCCTGAAGGTGTTCATAGAATGCGTTTATAAAGGATTCTGCAGTCTGGGCCGTATTTTCCACAGGTCTGAGGGCTTTGAAGGATTCCACTTTGGTTTTGAGGAGTGTGAAATTTGCTTTAGAGAAGTTTTTCACTGTGGTTTTCTGGGCAGGGGGTGGGGTCAGGATGTGAATATCCAGTGAGATTAGTTTATGGTCTGATCTTACCAGTGAGGTATACACTTCTGGTCTGGAGCATAGAGTCCCCATGTTGGTGATGTTCAGGTCCAGTATGTTTTCCCCTCTTGCGGGAGTGGTAACAAGTTGTTCCATAGCATTTGAGTTTATAAATTCTAGGAACCTTTGGGCTAGGGTGTTGGAGCTTGAGTAATGCTCCCAGTCTATGTTTGGGTAGTTGAAGTCACCCAATATAATGGTGTTTGGAGAGACCTTCATATTTTCCAGTGTTCTCAGGAAGGCCAAATGGGGTTCCTGGGTTTGGGAGGGTGGTCTGTAGCAGGCTATAAACTGGAAGGCAGTTTTACCCACTGTTAGTTGCACATGGATATTCTCTGATGCTTCGTGCTGTGCCACCAACCTGGAGGTGTGGGTATCTTTGATGAATATTGATACTCCCCCTCCTTTTGTGGTTCGGTCCACATTTTGGGGCCAAAAAGCATGGTATGAGGTATAACCTGGTAGTGCTGGGGTGCTCTCGGGAGCCTTGAACCAGGTTTCTGTTACTGCACAGATATCGATGTTCTCCATGCTAAGGAGAGTTTCAAGTGTGTGCATCTTGAGGTTTAGACTTCTGGCGTTGAGTAGCATTACTCTTAGTTTCTTATCCCTTGTGATACCTATGGAGGTGGGTTTGTCTTTTGAGCCTTGCCTAAAAAAAGTACTATGGGGCTAGCAAGAGCCTTTACCAATATCCAAAAGCCCAGGGCTGACAGGTGCAAGCCGTCCCTAGCGAAGCATCGTGGCTTGTCAAGCATGTCATCCCAGGCTGACAGGCATTGGATCCCCTTTGAATGACACCAATACTTAAGCCAATTGTTGAAATTGATCATCTTGTCTTCATATTGTGGCATCATTCTTGGTGAGGGTAAGATGCTACTCAAGGTCAGGGTCATACCGGCCTGGGTTACATGCTCAGAGAGCTCCTCTATGTCTCTTTTCATGTAGTCCAGGGAGGTACGTCTCAGGTCATTCACACCAGCATGGACAATGACTGAGTCATATTTGTACTTGCCTTGGAGTGACCTGAGTGCTTGTGTTATGTGGCGGATCCTAGCGCCCGACAGGCAGCTCACCATGACCTTCTCCTTGTTCAGCCTGGTGAGCGGGACGTCAGTGTGCCTGACGATAAAGTCACCTATTAAAAGTGTATCAGGTGTGTTGTTTAGCCTTAAGGGCTGTGACTGTTTGGCACACTGGCTTTGTGAGCTATGTGTTGCATGTGTTTTGTTTTGAGGTAGCGGTTGCTTGGGTGTCTGCTTTGGAGGTCTCTGCTGCTTAGGCAGATTTTTATTTAGAGCCTCCGAGTATGTTTTTGTCTGTTTATGTGTTTGGTTTGCTGTCGTGGTAGGTCTATGTGAGACTGGAATTGTAGTGAGTGTGGTTTCCTTCTCCTCCTGACTGGTTATGCCAGTACTGATTTGAGAGAGCTTAGCCTCCAGTTTAGCTATATGGTTGCATCTCTCACATGTGTTGGAATTTGTTGGGAGGAGGAGAGGGTTGTCTGTGTACATGAGGCAGTTGAACATTGCCTCAAGATTCCCAGATTCACCAGCTGGACCGGAGAGGAGATTGACAACTGACCTTTGGACATGCTAGAATAGTATTGGGAATTCCTTTATAATTGAAAAAAGGGCCAATGGGGAACAAGGTACTCAAGGGGAGTTTGTGAGGGTGTAGTGCTTTTAATTTTTTAGTGCTGACTTATATAATTGCTTTAGTGAGCAAGTTCCAGGTAACTTAAATGCAATGTGTTACAGGTAACTTAAATGCAAAAACGACAAACAGTAACTTTCTTTCAAGTGAAACAAGGAAATAAGTACAGTAAGCAATGCAGATATCACTAGGGATCCACAGAAGTGCTGAAAAGCCGCGTTTTAGGTGGAATTAGCATTTCAGGGAAATAACAAGCAAACAAACAAGAAGCATACAAACAAAGCTAGATTCAGCAGGCCTGGATCTAGTCTATGCTACAGTAAACAAGGTGTACCAATTTCAGTAAGAAACAGTTCAAATATGCAGGCACTATAAGCCTTTAACCAGAAATTCCCAGCTTAGAAGGGCAGAGTCCAGTCTCTCCTCCCACAAGAGTGCAGATCACGAACCTTCTTAATGTAAAATAACTGGCCTGAAGCCCAAGTGCTTAAACCAGAACTAATACACTTTTAGAATAACAGACACTGAGCCCTCAATCAGCAGTTCCTAACTTAGAAGGATGTAAGCTACCTGTCCTGCCACCACAGTGCAGGCCACAAACCTTCCTAATGTAAAACAACTGGTCTGAAGCCCAAGTGCTTAATCCAAAAGACTTAGAATGATAGCGACACTTTAATCAAGTTACTACCAAGCAGTAATAAATACAATTGAATACTTTAAAGAATGCCTGGATTAGTGCTCAAGTTATACAAACAAAGCTAGATTCAGCAGGCCTGGATCTAGTCTATGCCACAGCAAACAAGGTGTACCAATTTCAGTAAGAAGCAGTTCAAATATGCAGGCACTATAAGCCTTTAACCAGAAATTCCCAGCTCAGAAGGGCAGAGTCCAGCTTCTCCTCCCACAAGAGTGCAGACCATGAACCCTCTTAATGTAAAATAACTGGCCTGAAGCCTAAGTGCTTAAACCAGAATTAATACACTTTTAGAATAACAGACACTGAGCCCTCAATCAGCACTTCCCAACTTAGAAGGATGTAAGCTACCTGTTCTGCCACTACAGTGCAGACCACAAACCTTCTTAATGTAAAACAACTGGTCTGAAGCCCAAGTGCTTAAACTAAAAGGCTTAGAATGAGTTACACCAAGCAGTAATAAATACAATTGAGTACTTTTAAGATGACGCAAAAGCAAAATAAAGTAGGAAGAAACACAGATACAGTAAAAGCAAATAATTTTTTTTTTTTTTGAGTGAGCAAATGAGAAAGGAGTTACAGGACAGAAACAAGTGCAAATGCAGGCCTTCAAATCAGAAAGTTGAGAGAGATGGAAGACCGCCCAAACGGCCAATAACTACAAATTCTGGGCCAGAACCACTCCTTATGTGGTACACAGGTTACCTAATGCTTACCACTTCCACTGATAAGCTAGAAGGCTTCCCTCCAACACAGAAAGGCTTGGGGGGCTCGGAAGCTTACAAACAGTCCTGGATACAGCAAATCTGTATCTGGAACACTAATTACAGGAAAGGTAGGATACAGGCTTACAATTTTTTTTTTCAGAAAAGTAGCAAAAACGGTAGTAAAAACAATTCACATGCAGTGCAAGCTGTCACACTTGAGTATGTAGCAATATTAGACCACACACAGTTTGAAAAAATGTAATTAAATTAAAAAGGACTTAAAGCAAGTGCAGAAAGGGTTTATTAGGTAGAATGCGGTAAAGAGATGGGATTGGGGTAATCTACAGTGGGGCGGGCACTGCAAAAGCCACCAAATTTAAACTACAACCAAGAACAGGGAGGGGGTGGGGAAGATAGTTTCAACAGAGATGTGAGGAATCACAGTGCAAATTATAAAACCAAAAATATATATACTGATCTCTGTATATTTGCAGAACAGTAAGACAACAGATATCTAAGCAACAATTTAGCTCTATAATACAGAATAATATAGAAAAATATACTCAGCTCTATATATTTGCAGGTAGTCTTGTAAGGCTGTCTCTCAGCACACAGGTTCCAATTTAAATGCAGGCTGTTATTAACAGGTCAAATTAAGGGAACCTTGAGTTAAGCAACACACAAGCTATAAAAACAGTTATATCAGCTGAAGACAAGGCAGAAAATGAGGGGTGGGGGTGGGAAGACAGTTTCAACAGAGATGTGAGGAATCACAGTGCAAATTATAAAACCAAAAAAATATATACTGATCTCTGTATATTTGCAGAACAGTAAGAAAACAGATATCTGTGTGTGCTGAGAGACAGCCTTTTCCTATAACATCTTTTTCTCTTTACTCAATACACCTCTGGATCCTGTCATCTACCCTCTCACTCAAACCTACACTTTGCTCCCTGCTGTGCAATTCTATTTCTTAGAACTGGTGCCCTAGCACAAATGTATTATCATAACTGTCAATACTATATAATATAGACCTTTGCATGTGTTACCTCTTTCTTTCTTTTCATGTGTTTGTATGTGCTACCTCTTTCTTTCTTTTCAAAATTACTACTCCTGCTTTTCCTAATAACATGGGATTAGGAATTCTATTCAGTATTTAGTATTTTAAGTATTATACATATTCTGTAAAAATGATGTAATTTAAGAACTGTGCATTTCTGTAAAAATGCTTCTGTATTGTTAATATCCTACATTCAATTAGTTCTTTAATCCGTATAAGTTGTATCTTATAGTAATGTATTTTATGTAATGTACCAGTATATAGTGGAGCTTTTCTCCTCGGGCCTCTGGTGAAAATGGACATGTATCCAGCCAGACTAGCCCGGTCAACAAATGTAAAATAAATAAATAAAATAAATAAATATCTAAGCAACAATTTAGCTCTATAATACAGAATAATACAGAAAAATATACTCAGCTCTATATATTTGCAGATAGTCTTGTAAGGCTGTCTCTCAGCACACAGGTTCCAATTTTTACCAAAGGGAATGATGATGCATTTCTTTCCATTCAGTTTGAGACCTTGAATAGACACCAATTATTGGTCTACAAAAGACCATCCTGAAGTATACTGACATCATTTGGGAATTCAATAATTGCACCCAGTTTGCAGTCATCTGCAAAGTTGGCCAACCACATCCCCTTAGTTTTGACCTGAAATTCTAAGAAGTATATACCAAAAAGTAGGTGGCCCAAAACTAACCCTTGTGGCATCCCACTAGTAGCAGGTCTGCTGGTTGATGTGGAATCACCCACTTTGATAGTGTGTGACCAGCTTGTGAGCGAGAGAGCAGTTGGCATAATGGTTAAGGTCTTCGTCTCCCATGCACAAGGTTCAGTCCTGACCTACAACCAATGCCTGTTTGGAATTTGCATGTTCTCCCTGTGTCTCGAAAACTTAAAGTCAGAATAAGTGAGCATGTAAGGAACATCAGGGACAAGTTTGAATTCAATGCCCTTGCTAGGCATACTATACAACACCCACACCACACATTTAAATTCTTTATTTTGGATATAATACCTTGTTTGGAAAGGGGGGGCTGGCAGTCCTTATTTGAAAAAACGGAACTAGTGTGGCAACTCCATTTGAATGCTACATGCTGGCCGGGTCTCAATGACAGTGTTTCTCTTTCTAGTTTACTAAAACTAAAAGCACTGCATATATGATTAACATAGGTATTCTATTCTGGTTTTCCCTAATGGGTTTGCTGGTTGTATTTGAGCAAATGCAATGCACAGAGCAGTTTAAACTGTTTTAAATGATAGTGCTATATATGTTGCTTGTAAGATGTATTTTTATTAACTTTTTATTTTTTATTTTTACTTTCTATTATACATTTTGTAGCATACACTTTTAAAAAATGTTGCTTTATAGGATGCATACATATATACATATATATTTTATATGGTCTGATTATTCATAATTGCTGACTTTTAAAATGCACGAGTTGTGTTTTTTTTTTTCTTTATCTGTCTTTTTGGGGGGAAGTGATGTCACACAAAAAAAATGTATTTAAAGGATATTATATCTTTTTGCTGCCATCTGATGAAGTTCCATGTTAATGTGCACTTTTGGGGGTGAAAGCACTTATGGTGGCTTAATCCTCACTTGGTGGAGTTTTTGTTTGCTTTCCGTGTGATTTGGATTATCTGCAATAAATATTTTATGGTGGCTTAATCCTCACTTGGTGGAGTTTTTGTTTGCCTTCCGTGTGATTTGGATTATCTGCAATAAATATTTTTGGAGAGGAATCCATTTGCTGAGCGTTTTCTTGGATTTTGTTATTGGAAACTTGTTTTTTTTTCCTGCAGACATTCATAATATGCTCAAATAATCCACAGATATAACATTTCTCATATTATAGTTGCAGTCACGATGCTGGTGATTTCCATCATACCTATAAAGTCAAACCCCACTAGCTGTTGACATGCATGTTTCAGCCTTCTTATGGCATCATCAGCACAGCATAAGTAGAATGTTTGGCTAACTTGGACATTCAGAATTGCCATACAGCTGAAACACCTGATGTCATTAAAGGTCATTTGCATATATCACATGTCTCTAATATAAGAGGTTTAAGGAATAACACAGTGGAAAGTCTAGCCTTGCTAGATTTTTCTTTAGTTTTTTATTGATTGTTTTTCCTGTGTGACTTTTTTACTCATTGTTTTAGTTTGTTAGTTGGGATATTTTGCAGACACCCTAATGGTTATAGAAATCAGCTGGGTACAACAACCATGTGTCTCTAAAGTTTAGCCAACATTCCATTTATGGTGTACTAATGATGTCATAAGAAGGCTGAAATATGCATATCCATAGCTAATGGGTTTTGCTTTATTGGCCTGAAGTTGTCCATAAATAGACTTAAAAAGAAAAAAGTTATGGATGTTCAGAATTGCCATATAGCTGAAACACCTGATGTCCTTAAGGGGTCACTTGCATTTATCCCATGTTGCTTTTAATACAAGAGGTTTAAGAAATCACATAGTCGAAAGTCTAGCCTTTTTAGATTTTTCTTATGGTTTTTACTCTTTCAGAAGTTAACCAACTACTCAAATATGGAATAAATAGATTTTTCATTAAAATGTATGTGTATGTTTCAATATTGCTTAATAGAATCAATTATTTTTTCTGATGTTTTAGTGCTGTTTTTACTGAATCGTGTTCATATGATTTTGTTTCTTGGCAATTCCTTGTTACTTCAAGTAAATTTTATTGTTTGGTTCATTACATTTTTATGAAACGTTGTTATTATATTTATTGTTTCATTCATGTCTTTATTATTGTGCAACAATGTTTTTGGTCTTGTCAATGTATATTCATTATATTTTCCAAATTATTAATTATTGTACATTTTAACCCTTTATTGGACATTATTTTTGTTCCCATTTTTGTTTACTCTGCATTGAGCCAGAAATTGTATAAGTATTCTATCACAATTTCCAATTGGCAGTATCACTCAACAGTGTTATTAGTTCTGACTTTCAATGTCAAATGGAATTACATTTTCCATCCCTCTAGCAAATTCCATCTTACCAGTTTCTTAAGACATCTTTATTTTGCAGGGTCAGATTTCTCCTTAGCAATAGAATATCACAGTTTGTTATAATTCCCAGAACCTGAATATCAAAGATAAATAAAAGTTAAGAGCCTTTGTTTCAGTCAACAGCAAAATGCACCAAGTATAATTTGCACTTATGATGATCAGGTCAGTTTCTTTGTTTTTGCCAAGGTATACTCTAAGCAGCTGTATTGACTGTAAATCGCAACACATATCTTAAAAAATGCAGGAGGATCAAATAACTCACTTACTAGGTTCATAAGTTCATAGGTGTATACTAGGCTAACAACCACTAGGGCCCATATAAGCCTAGCCATGCAACCCACATGTGACGCACAAATTTGATTTATATAGGGAGTGATTTACTGACTACCTTTGCCCATCAGAGAGATCGGTGTCAGACTAGGGTTAACTTTCCAATTACCTATCCATTGGTTCAAGCTGTGCTTATGGCATTGGGTTTTGGAGGAATTCTGCTTCATGTGGATAGGAAACCTGTTCCAGAGAAATATATCAGTGTCTTCAACATGTCTTGTTTGTTGAAAGCAAAATTTAGGTCTTTTGATCTAGTAGTTCTGATGCTGTTTGCTTTGCAGATGTGCAAAATGTTTATCAAAATAGAGTCCAGGGATTCCATGTATACTAGGAAAAGATCACCTCTCAGAATTCTGTACGGTACTGAGTAAAGAGACTGGGAATTGAAGGGATCAGCATGGGACATTGTGTTTATTCCCTGTATTCTTTTTGTAAGGAACCTTTGTGGATGTTCCAGTTGCTGCATGTGACTGGTCAGATAATCTATGATGGGTCTGATGAGGGCCGAGTACAGTGGTATGATGACCTGCGCAACATAAAAGGATTTTCTTACTCCCTTGGACAAATGTTGATCGAAGGCTTAGTTATTATCTGCATGATTTCTCATATCCCTGACTAGTAAATCAAGTTTTAGGAGTGTTTAATGATGATGTAGTTACCTGAGGTGGCTGACTTCCCAAAGTTACTATACTGCATTTCCTGACACCGACTTTTAAGTCACAGCTTTAGCACCAAGTATTTCCTGATTTAGACCTTCCTAAAGGGTGTTCTCATCTTGGAGGTATTCAATGACTGCTCCCAGTATGAATCATCTGTGAACTTGGTAAACCAGAGGCCTTTGACATTGGCTTTGACCTCTGAGAAGTAGATGCCATGCAGGTGTGAGCCCTGTACAGAGCTCTGAGGGATTCCACTGGTGTCAGGTCTCTTTGTGGAGATGGCCTCAATCCTGCTATCTTGGGTCCTATCCCTGAGCCAGCTAGTTGTCTAGCATTTTATAATAGGTTCATAGGTCCACAGGTGTTTACTAGGCTAAAGACCACAAGGGCCTTTTTAAGCCTAGCCATGCATCCCAAATCTCTGACAAGTTCTGATACCATTGATAAGTGTAAGCAGGGGCTTGGGAGATGAAACATTTACAAGATAGAACCTGGGAGATGAACAATTTACAGACTTCCTGTCTCCATTAGAGACATAAATGCCAAACCAGGGATGAATTCACTGTTCCTCATCCAACTGTCCAAGTTGCACTTGAATTGGGTCAGGGAGGAGGTCTGCTTCACATGGATGGGGAGCCTGTTCCAGAGATAGAGTTGCCACCCCTCTGTTTTTTTTCCGAACTTTCTGGAAATCAAATTGATTCTCCAGTAGTCTGGAAAACACTGTATAAACTCCAGTATTCTATTTCAAAAAAGGAAACAGACTATTGGAGTTTGTAAATCGGCTGATTTACTATGCTTTTTTACAGAAAAGCATAGTAAATCAGCCAAAAGCAGGCATCAGGAATGGAAAAGAGGCATTCCCTGTCAGGTAATGTCATAGTGAAGTTACAAAATGTTGGAATATGGGCAGGAGAAAGGGCAGAATGGGCAGGGTTACTGGTGATGTGAGGGATGGGGCCTTACTCCAGTTTTAGCCACAACGAAAGGTGGCAACCCTATCCAGAGACGGGGTAATCTCTGGGATACATACCTGTCTCTCCAGCAGGACCTAGTTATATCACAAGCAAGGTTCAAGTCCTTAGAACAGGTAATTCTGGTGCTGTTTGTTTTGCACATATGCAGGAGGTCCATCAGAGTGGGGCCTGACAATGTCCTATATGTCAGGCATAGATCTCCCTTGAAAAGCCTATAGGAAACAGAATACAGGGATAGAGCCTTGAGGCAGTCTGCATAGGGCATTTTACTTAAGCTCTGTATTCTTTTAGTGAGGAACCTCTGTGGACATCCCAATTGTTGGATATGCCTGTTAAGTACATGCCAAAGGAGAGCATTTAATTCAGTGATAGGTCTGATGAATGCCGAATACAGTGGAACAATGAATTCCAAGGACTTAGATGCCATACCTTTGTTTATAAGTTGCACAGCATAGAATGATTTCCTAACTACTGTAGACACATGATGGTCAAAGACTAGATTATTATCTATGTGTATCCCTAAGTCCCTAACTACTGGGTCAGCTCTAAGGGGTGTGTTGTCAATATGAAAGTTACCAGGGGTGGATGACCTCCTGAAGATACTATTATGCACTTCTTGGCATTTAGTTTTAGTCCATGGCTCTGACATCAGTTGTTTGTATGTGTCAGCCCCTCCTAGAGAATATTTGTGTCAGCGTGGAATTCAATGGCAGCTCCTAATTTGCAATCATCTGCAAATTTCATCAGCCAGAGACCACTGACACTGACCTTTACTTCAGAGAAATCAATGCCAAAAATGAGCAGTCCAAGTACTGATCCCTGAGGGACCCCACTTGTGACCGGCCTCTTTGTAGAGGTGGACTCCCCATTCTAACTTCCTGGGTCCTGTCTGTGAGCCAGTTAACTATCCACTAGGTGACATACAAGTTTGTACCTAATGTCTTGAGTTTGTCAACAACATCAGATTTTATTTTGTATTACAGCTGTATATTATATTAGGCAAAATACCTGACATACTACAAGGATCTGGAGTTACTCACCAGCTAGGCTGTTTGTAATGCAACTTATAATTGCAGTATGGAAGTGTAGCATGAATGAAAGGATGCAACAGTTTTATTCAAGGAACAGTCACCAACATACTTTTTCCATATAAATCATTTCAGTCTTGTTAAAACTAAGTATAATATTCACCTCATATATTAGGCACATTCCTAAAATTATTTTGAATCTAACCCCTTTATGTAGAAATAGTTTGTTTATATATCACTCCCCTAACTGACCTTTCTTTTCTCTCTCTCTTCCACTCCCAGCCCATATCTTTGCCCTCTCTTTCTTACCCTTTTACTATCTCTCTCTCATATTCTTTGTCTTATCTTTTATAATTTGCTAACGTTTTCACTTTTTCTAAATTTTCACATGATTCTCCTTATCTAAGTTCTCTACTTTGAAGTGATACTTCATGGTGTCTGTGATGCTCGTGTACTGGCCCAGAAATCAAGGAGCCTCAATCCTCATCACTAACACCAGTGACGGGTGTTCATATAGGGAAAGGATAATAAATACACACACAGTAAAGTACAATTTCCCTTAAGAGCACACAGAGATCACATTCAGTCTAGGGCTGGTTTCTCCCTTTCTCTCCAGGTCCCCAATAAGACTCCCCACTGGCACAGCTATAGGTTCCAGATCTCAGACTAGTGGGCAAGCTAAAACCTCCAGCACCCTCTCTGTCCAACCAGTGCTTCATATCCCTGCCCAAGTAGCTGACACATACACACTTTGAGATAAGACTTTATACAACCACACAGACACTCCTGGGGATGGCTGGCACAGGTTCTCCAGCTGTGCCCCTTTTACCCAGACTATACGGTAGAAATCACTGCCACCACCCAGCTAATATTTATAAGCTACTAAAAGGCCCTTATGAAAGGGTGTCCAATTATACTGTGCAGTATTATTATCCAAATGGTGCAACCAAACAATCAAGACTTATTTGGAGTGGCTTGGTACAGTATCACTATATTCATGCAATGTACTCTTACAGCTTAAATTATCTCTACACAAAACAGCTACAGTTGAAATATTTAAAAATATTTAAAAATAATAAATAATAAAAACATAAGACAATACTTCTTACTACACAGTGCTAGTCAAGAGTTCATAGATCACAGAGAAATACTTAAAATAACACCGTAGAAAAGTTCTGACATCACAGAAAAACAAACTAGTCTATTCTTCCTATTTCATAGCTATTTCTAAGAGAAAATATAGTTCTAAAATCCTACTTACATATAGACACAGGCATAGTGGTGAGTTGCATGTTCTCAAGACAAATGTTCAAATGTTCTCATTCTTTCTGTCCTTAAATTGATAACACAGTACCACTGATTCATTTCAGATTACATCATTTCTTTCTGGTTCCCAGGCTAACAGACTTTCAGAGGTTAATATCCCCTTTGATTTTGCAGCTGGTCAGAAACCAGAGCAATAAAAGAAATTATACATGCAAATTCTACCCATTAATTCTGGTCTTAAACAATAGGCAGAATGCCTTTATCTAGAAATCTTGGCTCTGAGTTTCGACATCAAAGAATTGACTTATCAGCTTTGTTACAGCAGAGTGCATTGTTATTACATGTTTGCAGTTCCACATTTAACACCATTTTTTCCCATTGAAGAGAACAGGTCTGTGGCTTATATTAATATTTACAAATGACAGAATTATCTACAAAATTCTATCTGGCTAGGCTGGCAGCCTTCACCTATCTTCACAGTGTCTACTTGCTCGGTGGTGTTCTCCTTACTCTTTTTGTAGTCTTAAAGATCTCCCTAGATTTATATTTGCAGTGTATCATGCATTAACATGATCTCAAATTCAGTTGGTATTTCTACTCTTTGACTGTTTCGGTTTTGAAAGTTCCTTCTGAGTGTGCACATAAGGGACGGGTTCTACTGTATCGCCTTGACTCCTTTTGAGCTTGGATGATTAAAGTTTAACAACAAATGTTTATTTATAATGACTATACATAAACGTACATTACTTGTACTTGAACTCATTACAATATAAGCAGCTGTAACACTGCAAAAGAGTAATATTTTGCAGGGGGCTTCAATGTGAGGGGACTTCACCTCCTCACAATACCTTACTTCACTATTCTTACTTAATTGCTTCTATAACAAAGAGTAGTCCCTGTCTCTGTCTTTCTGCAAGACATTGTGAGATTAGACCATTAAGCATTTTCTCATATGCGATCCAAACAGCTGTCAGATCAGAAAATGAGTACACATGTTCTTGTATGGACTCAGCTGTGGCACAAGCTGAAGTAATCTGAGCCAATAGTCATATATATTTTATTAATTTATTTTTAAGATTATTTAGGTGTTGAAGCACTTAGTATAACTATGGTATATGTAATGCCATGTAATCTTTTGCTTTTCTACCCATTGCTAAACCCAGGTCTCACGCACTTTCCTTCCTTTTGGACACGTACATTCCAGCTGACTTAGTAGCATGTGTCTAGCTGATATGGTAGCATTTCCTTTTCACCTTATCTGTTGTGCTTTCTACTGTGAAAACCTGCTCTTCCAGCTTCTTGAGTGCAGGCCTGTGGCCTGAGTCTAACACTTTCAATACTCTATCACTGTTTTGTCAAGCTTAATGACTTGAAGGTTTACATGTTTGTTGTATAATCACAATGGTGTATTGTGTACGCTCAAGTGTATGAGCGACTGGCAAAGCCATGAATTCAAGGCAATAGATGTGGCAGTATTATCCTGTCTTGCTTGAATAATCTCTTTTGCAGGTAGAATGTTAAACCTGTATTTTCAGCATTCACTTACTATCTGTCATTTCCACTGTATGCCTATGCCATTATATCTTGCATGCAGAGAGAAACAGCTCACAATGCTTGATTTTAATATTTATATATAAAATGTTATAATTGTATAAAATTATACTTATATAAGTATATAATCATCATAACATTATATACTTAATTTTGTCAAGGCTCACTAGAACTAAACATAGCACTCTATTAACCTTTCACTTAGAACAGAGCATATCTACAGGTGGCTGGGGGGAAATTCCTTGAGTGTCAATTGCCCGAAGCACAGAATGCTGAAGGGAGTTGATATATATATATATATATATATATATATATATATATATATATATATATATATATATATATATATAAAACCTCAGGTGGTGTGAGGGGTTTGCCCCTCCCTACAAAAACAAAACACACTTTACTTTTTCACTTTTCTGTGTTTCAGGCATTGATTTTTGGCATTTATGATGCTTAGAGATTTACTGTTTAATGTTTCTTAATAAAACCTAAAGATAGTTCATACTGTCATTTACAAACAAGACAGATATCCCTCCGTTCCTTACTTACAAATCTTTTCCAGATCTACAACCCTATTAAACCACTTGGGTTCCAAAACAAAAATATGATACAGTTTCAAAAATTACACAATCTTATTGATATTTCATTGTACTCAGTATGTGTGACTAAGATCCGGGATCTCATATCAACAGATATTTGTCCTCAGTCTAATAATAACTTGTTTTTAAATAAAATAAACAATGCACCTGCACTAAAACGGGACATAACCATATTCCCATGTAATGCAGATATGCTTTCCATTGCAAAACTAACTCAGTTTTATAACCATTGTTAAAATTCATTACTACTTGCCTATATCTTCCCTTTACTTTGCTTACTATGTCATCACATTTTGATATTTATGTTTAACATGTCTCTTCTACTATTTTCTACTTCCTCCCTATATAATGTTCTGTTTTAATAAATCACATCCATTTCCTTCTGTACTCCTTCAATGACTGAACTGCCTCTGCTAATTATCATTTCTATTTTGATTTGAATGTTATGATTTCATTTAATGCATACTGTTTAGCATTTATTGCTGATTCACTTCTAATTTAAATCTATTGTCTTCCATACTTTAGCTGTGTACATCTTTTTGTATTTGACAATAACGTTTTTGTTCGGCTGAACATGTTAGCCGTCCACCCCCATTCTCCACTAACCTTCATCTTCATCACTGCCATTTGTTTTACCCTCACAGAATGTATATCTGACTATGACAATGTGAAAGAGGAAAATGTTACTTTTCAGGAGTGACTCAAAATTAGTTCTTGGCTCAAACCATGAAAAAAATATTTACCAATGTTAGATCTTATCACTGTAGCACAAGCTATGCTTCATCAATTTTCTTCAATCAAGAAAAGTAAACTGCAGTAAAATAAGAAAAAAAAAAGATGGCATGTACCTCTCAACCCCCCGTGCGGGGACTTCATCACCCAAACACCTTTATTTTATATATACCAGCTCCAAGATTGTATGGCAGTGAAAAAAGTGAAAAAATGCAGCATGCTAATGATTCATACAGTTGAAGTGAACACACTTTTGATGATCCACAAACAAAGAAACCTGATAAAATGCTGCTGAATGCTAACTACATTCGCAGAACTGTATTATGACTGACAAAACAAGTGATAAGACAAATCACATGCAGGATAACATGTTTGCTAGAAAACTAACATGCCATTTACTATTAATTTGAAGATTTCATAGCCCCACTGGCTATATCACCTTATTTAGAGTAGACACTGAGATTATGGAAATAGTGCAATAAAAGTAATACAGAAGAATAAAATTCTAACAAAAAGATACAAAATTAACAGCAGCCTTTTGGAAGTCTGAGATTCTACAATATGAGCCCTGAAACTCTGAAAAATTATGTGTGATCTTCAAAAGGTAAACACAAAGTACAAATCTCACTGTTACACCTTAAATTTTACTAACCCAGATTGGAGGCTGTACCCCCCACATGCCCCCATAGCTTTATATATATATATATATATATATATATATATATATATATATATATATATATATATATATATATATATACATATATACTAACTCTGAGATAGCGGTACCTCAGAGAAGAGGGGATATTCTGAGATACAGCAATTTCAAATTATTATGTATTTGCCTGTAATTAAGCTTAAATTCTCACAGTTCCAAAGATCACACATATGATCCTCAAACATATAACATGACCCAAGTAAACAAACTCCTGTTGCAGAAAAGAAAGACAGGATAAGAAATGTCCTTTTAAAACTAGTGACAGATGTCGAGTGTGATTCATAAACATTTAAAGAGCTGCAAAACCATGTACAAATCAACACTGCATGGCGGAAGTACAGGTAGCAATCATTCGGAAAATTAGATCTTCATAAAACAAAGCTGCTCATCTTTGTGCATATTTGCATGATCCTACGAAGAAGTAGCTGAGCAACACTAAACAATATAGGAGTGATTATTGGATGAATGCAGATTAGTGCGCTGTTATGCTATATGCAGTTCTTGAACAAAAAAATTCATTGCATCAGTTAAGTGCACTTGAAGGAGGAGTATGTTATGAAATTTTTGCATGTACAGATGAAGAAAAACTAAAATAATGGAGCAGCTCAGAGATGCAGTGAATACAGATGATGCATGCCAAACCAGGCCACTACAACACTGGCTTCCAGCATGTTGCTTGATCAAGAGCCCTGTGACTGGTAGCAGCTATACAGGTCAGTGTTCCACACCATCTGTGCCTTGTGTCATATGGACCTCACAGTAGTTGACCTGTATTGCTGACCCATCCAGGTTATCACCAAAATTGATGTTGTTCTTCCTTTCCTAGCTGCAAGAACATTCCAGCTGCCTATGCCTGATATGTTGGCCATGTCATAGCCACTTGCATCATTGATACTGGATGTACCTGCCTGTTCCAGAATGTGAGAGACTATGTCATGTGTTCTGCTACCCCATCAGGACTGTGAACCACTGTGCAAACATTCACCAGGCTTACAAGATTGTGATGGTGATCAGTACAATAGATTGAACCTCTGTTGTTAAACATGCCTGTGTAGGCAAGATACTTCTCAGCTGGCCATGTTTTGGAGAAACATTCCTGTTTTCAGGCCTGATTTACCCCTCTACATGATATTCATATTTCTGGAAGCATGTCCCTATTTTCAGGTTTAATATACCTCTTCACACAATTTTTTGAATCCTTTCAATGTACACAATTTTTAAAGCTGTCTGGCACACAGAAAAACACTACATGAAAAACATAATAGTCACAAGAATAATATAAAAAAAGAGGACACACATTTTACATCTGTCTTTTTCATTAGCAAAAAGTGACTGACCTTGTGTGGCAGAATTTTGCAATGCAATTCCCTAAAGTCTATAGATTTTACACTATCTGCTTAATAATGTGCTTATATTTTCTATCATTTTCACACTCTCTGTTTTTAAGTGTGTTTCTTAGTAGTATCCTACATTCCAAATGGAAGCAGGAAGAGTTGTGTGCTATTTGGTATTCAAATGTTATGCTGATTAGATGGCCAGATTTTTGGCTGGATGTATTCACTTTTCAAGGGCTTTTGTTCCTGTTTTCAATGTGTACAGGTTGAATGGAATAATGGGCAATAAGAGCATGTTTTTTTCAAATCGCAAGGGTTTCACAACTGAAGTGATATGCATTAGAAATGTTATCATTGCTACTGTGTCTTGCAAGGCCATGAGCCAAACAAAAAGAAATACACAGTCAGCAGCAGTGGCACAACAGGTAACACCCTCATCTTTGGTGCATAACACTGTGGGTTCTGTTCCCATACCAGGGAAATTGATTGCTCACATTCTGGTGCTGCATTCTTGAGCATGTCGTCCTTCAGATGAAATGTTAAACTGAAGTCCTCTCTGCCTGGTGGCAGCTTGGGTGGATGTAAAAGATCTCATGGTACCTATCAAAATGAGCAAGGTAAGTTCCGCTATCCCTGGCCAAATTTCTCCTAGCAGTATAATTACCACCTTGTGTCTCTCTTTAAAAAAGATCACTATACTAGCCCAGTTAACCAAAGAATAAATATTTTAACATTTATTTACTGGGAAATTCCGACTTGGAACAAAGCCAATTTTCAGCAGAGGGCCAGGGAGAAATGCTCCAGACATATGTCTTTGTAACATGGGAGGAAATGAAAGCAAGGCCAAGAAGTGATTCTCTGCAAGTAAGACCCAGATGCAAGGCAGAAAATAGTTCAAGTAGACAAAAATTGCCAGCACCAAATTCAGTGTAAAGCATGAAAAATCATCCAAAAGGCTGATAAGTAAAGTAAAGTATATAAACATTTATTAAGTATAATATACACCCAGACCGGTTTCAGCCAACAGGTTTTCCTCAGTGGGAATAAAAGAGCAATGACTATGAAATGGCACACATATATATATAGCATGAGTCATCCGATAGGATTCTTCCCAAGATGTTCTTCCCCACATTCAAATTGTTTCCTATATGAGAGACAAAGAGAAAATGTAAAGTTATATAATAAAATTACATAACATTGTACATTGTGATAAGTAAAACTTAAGTAAAATATATGACTTTATAAATGATCATTCAAGCCGGGTGAAAACAAGACCCCCAGTTTGATGATCCAATACTTCTCTTTTTTAGTTAGCATGGAATGCCATCCTTGTTTGTTGGATCTATCACCCAAAATTCTGTCAATGATGGTAAACTGGAACCTCGCTGAATTGTGTTGCGTGTGATGTCGGAATAGAGCATTGGTGTCCCTCCTAGTTCGTATGTCACTACGATGTTCAGACATACGTAATCAAAGTGGTCATGAAGTCTGTCCAACATAGAATGAACCGCATGTACATGTTGCAAGATATACCACCCAATCACTGTTACTATTGCCAAAAAATTTTATATCAAAAATTCTATCTGTGTTTTTGCTAGTGAAATGTTTTGATGTAAAGATGAATGGACAAGATGAACAATGACCACAATGGTATGTGCCCCATAATTTGTCGCCTGTCAGTTAGTTGGTGGTGTATGGCTCCAGCTAAACTAACCCTCTTGAAATGTGAAAAGAATGAACCCAATGTCCTTCCCCTTCTGTATCCATACTTACATACATCGCCAATCCAAGGTGTAAGCTCCTCACTGGCAGCAATGATATTCCAATGCTTGGATGTAACATTTCTAATAAGGTTAATGTTAGGTCCAAATGTAGTGATGAACCGAATAGATTCATCATGTTCTTTCCGAGTATTATCAGAGTATTCGAGGAGGGAGGTTCTGGTAGAGTTAAAAGCAACATGTTGAGCACCCCGGATGTTACATCAAAACATTTCACTAGCAAAAACACAGATAGAATTTTTGATATAAAATTTTTTGGCAATTGTAACAGTTATTGGGTGGTATATCTTGCAACATGTACATGCGGTTCATTCTATGTTGGACAGACTTCACGACCACTTCGATTACGTATGTCTGAACATCGTAGTGACATACGAACTAGGAGGGACACCAATGCCCTATTCCAACATCACACACAACACAATTCAGAGAGGTTCCAGTTTACCATCATTGACAGAATTTTGGGTGATAGATCCAACAAACAAGGATGGCATTCCATTCTAACTAAAAAAGACAAGTATTGGATCATCAAACTGGGGGTCTTGTTTTCACCCGGCTTGAATGATCATTTATAAAGTCATCTATTTTACTTAAGTTTTACTTATCACAATGTACAATGTTATGTAATTTTATTATATAACTTTACATTTTCTCTTTGTCTCTCATATAGGAAACAATTTGAATGTGGGGAAGAACATCTTGGGAAGAATCCTATTGGATGGCTCATGCTATATATAAATGTATATATATATATATATATATATATATATATATATATATATATATATATAGGTTCACTATCATAAATTCGAAAATCAGAACAAAACATGTCTGCATTTTTGAATTTATACATCGGAAATGAACATTTACCTAAAGTCGAAAACAGCTGTGTATTGTCGAAAATGTCGCTCGCGATATTTTCGGCAATACACAGCACTCCCACCCATCCCGTAACTACCTACCTAACCAGCCTAAACACACAGTTATGCAGGGGGGCAAGGCCCCCTGTACCCCCCCCCTGTGGGAGGCTGTGTCCCCCCACCCACCCAACTTAATATTCCAACTCCGAGATCGCACTACAGTGAGGAAAGGGATGTATTTCCCTAACCACACTGTACCTTGATCCCCTCACATGAGCAAACGTTAGAATTGCAAATGCACAGTCCATTCGCAATGGTAATGTTTGCTCACATCACCTGCCGAAATATGAAGTATTCGAACATCTGTTGTTCGAATACTTCATAGCCATGCAAGTGCACGTTGGCATTGTGATAGTAAACCATATATATATATATATATATATATATATATATATATATATATATATATATATGTGTGTGTGTGTCATTTCATAGTCATTACTCTTATTCCCACTGAGGAAACTGGTCTGGGTGTATATTATACTTAATAAAAGTTTATATACTTTACTTTACTTATCAGCCTTTTGGAAGTTTTTTCATGCTTTACACTGAATTTGGTGCTGGCAATGTTTGTCTACTTGAACTATTTTCTGCCTTGCATCTGGGTCTTACTCACAGAGAATCACTTCTTGGCCTCAATTTCATTCACTCTGCTCTGGACTTTCCAGTGTTAGCACATCGGTGCCTGTAGTGGAGATATTCTCTGCTACTTAGGACTTTCCCAGGCTTCCCATGGATTTATTGTTGGTATTTATAGTGAGCTATTAACTGTTTTGGATCTATCTACCATATTTGTTTATGAAACAAGTGGAATCAGGCTTGGCTTGGAAAACTACTACAACTTTAGTGGTTACACTATGTTTGAAATGGATGCCATGTTGATTTCCTAACACCAGGTACTGTTTCACGAATTCTTTGGGCTAATATCGTTTTTGATGTGTTTGTACGTAGTGGGTCTTTGGGTTTATGTCTCCTTGTGTTTGAACAAATTCTATAAGCGCAAAAGTACTGTTTTTACGGTTTGTTTGTTCATTTGGAATACAAACCGCATGGTGTCAATATTTATAAGTGAACTTGAGACAGTCGAATTGGATATTTAGCTGATTTCCAACAACTATCAGTGTGGTTTAAGTGAAACACCAAACTGAACTATTTTGGCGATAATATACTGTTGAAAATTTCACCTTATACAGAATAACCACATTTGTTTGCTTCGATAACACTCGCAACATTTTATGAATGGAAGGGGATGCCATGTTGCTATGCTCACATATTGTACTATTTTTACAACGTTTTGAGTTATAATAACGCCATTCTAAAGTCATTTGCCAGCATATCCATATAGCTATAGATGTCCTCATTCCAAGAAGCATTTTAGCGCTTTTTCGTAGTATCTCGGTTTGTTTTGCTGAGGAAACATATCTCATGACAGGAATATATCTGATTATATTGGTTAACGAGTGTTTTTTGGCTGAATGTGATTACAACAATACAAGTTGGTTTGTCAAACTTTAACACGGAATCCATTTCCTACAATACAATTATGGAACTATAAACTCTCCTACAGAAGCATTCGAACTTGTTGGTTTGGATGCAAATATTGGGAACCAACCAATTCTGGACCTTTTTTTCGCTGTTTAAAGATTTTTTGTGTTATCATTCCCATATAGCAAACAGCAGCTGTGGTTTATGTTGGAATCTAGGAAATTAAGGATCATTGTTGTATGAAACTGAGTGAGATAGCATCTTAACAACTTTTTTCAAAAGCAAAGACATATATTTTTTCTTTGTTTTTTCCAATAGGATGATTACTAGTTACTAGACAAATGTGAAATGTTACAATCAACATGTTTTACATTTATGTGGAATGATATAAATGTGCTTAAATATTGCTAAAGAGATTGAACATACGCACATTTTCAAGTTATATGTGCTTATGGTGGGAATGTATTCCTCTGTCAGGTTGGGATTAACGGATTGGTAGACTGTTCCATAGGTTTTGGACCAACATTGAACTTTGTTTGTGGTTCCGATACCAACTTATTTAAATAACATTTACAGGTTTAACATACAATTGTGGCATATTATTTCCAGTGATTAAATATATAGGAATCATTTTTCTCTATGTATTTTAAGTCAGATGTATATTCTTTGTCTCACTGGGATGTTCAGATTTAGGTTTAATATACAATTGTGGCATAATACAACTGCCTTCAACAACTTTTCCAGTTAGTAAACATATAGGAATCATCATTTTTCTCTATATATTTCCTAGCCATATGTATATATTTTTTGTTATATTGGGACCTTTAGATTGGACAAACTTGATATAAGCTGTAGATTGCCTTACAGGTTTGGGATCAATATTCAATGACCGCAAATATTTTTTTCACAGTGGTTATTGCCATACTGTGATATTCAACTAGTTTGACTAATATCCATATGCCCAATCTACCACATATTTATATTGATTATTACATTGCTGAGCCTTTCAAACACAAGGCCCTATTTTATACCCTGTTGGATTATTACACCCAGTAATTTACAGTACAGCATATTTAACCATCCATGCTTGTACATTGATCTTTTCCAATCAGGATTCTACCTGGAGTTATGTAGTTTAATGAAGTCCATTTCTTCACAAATATTGATAATAGGATTTTGGCATTATTTTTTGGTGGATATAGGATTTGTCTCTTTGACAAGTCGGTTGATTTTCAGACTGAATATACAAAATTTGATGTCCAGCACTTTTGAAAATTTATAGCACATATAATTTTTGATTTGTTCCTACAAATATTCATCTCTTCAGTTATGGTCTGCTTAGACCCACTTATATTCAACTTATTGTCATGGATCTAGAAACAATACTTCAAGGGCTTTGTGCTGACAAAAATGATACTGGTGTCTTTGGTATACCAAATGAGAATGGCATTCCACAACTGATAGATCCAGTTGATGGCTGCAACAGTGCTTTTCAAAAACTTGGTAAAAGCATGAAAAGTTTGAGATCCAATATATGGCATTTGAGGCTTTTCAAAGCTTATTTGAACAAGGAAATAACCCCTAGGGGTTTGAGAATCAAAATCCAACCACTAGTAAGTAAAATTGATGAAATCTTGTCTAATGAATGGTATCTAGCCCAACAACAGGCATCCATGAACTTTGTTCGAATACTGAGTTCATATTATGAACAAACCATTGAAACAAATATCAAAGAAGTTGGTGACCTGTGCAATGAAGCTAAAGCTTATGATGGACACTCTCAATTTTCTATATGTCTCAATAAGCTGTCAAAAGACTTGCTGGTTTTTGAAAAACAAATAAAGGATAAAAAAATAAAAAAATTCAATAGGGATCTAACCAACTATCTAAAATGGCGACGCTTTGATACCACCAAAAATGTCAGGTTTATGGATACCAGACAGAATCCTGGTAGGAATTTCAAGAAAAGACCCAGATCTATATTGAAAGGGTCCAATACGTACAGCAGTATATCAGCAGATGATTCCTCCACTACAGACACTGAAGGGATAAACACTGGAAAATCCCCGGTTCCTAAAAAAGTTAAGAACTAAGCCCACCCTTTAAACATTCTAGGAGGAGGGATGGGAGAAAACACAGAGGGTACAAAAATAGACACAATAGAGGGTCTCATTCAAACACTTATGAGACAATAGATGGTAATATTTTGAATATTTCTCAAACTGTTTTAACTGAGGACTAAAAGAAAGATTTTAAATAAAGGTTTGAATTTTGTTCCGGGGTTTTTTGTTGATGAGTCTGACATAGTGAATGACATTAATGATTTTTGTCACAGGATCAACCTTAAGCTATTTTTTGGATCCAGAAGTGACTCTCAAAGATCTAACGAATTCAAATTTCATAAATCCAAATTTGTACCACCTATGAACTGGAATGTAGCAGTCTTTCAACAAGCGGTACTCAGAGACATACACTTTAAGTTGGATCAATTTTTGCCTTTGAAACACAATTTAACCAACACTGAACAACAGGCATTGCAGCAGCTTAGGGACAATAAAAATATTGTCATCACTCAGGCCGATAAGGTGGGGCAGTAGTCATCATGGATATGGATTATTATCTGGGGGAGGGAAATGGACAACTTTCCAACCCTTCCCATTACATGAAGATGCCCATTGACCCCACTCTCAACTTTAAGCAAGAAACTGACAACTTTTTAGATCTAGCTGTCTCTGAGGGCATTATATCTGATACAGTAAAGGCACATCTAAAAGTACAGGATCCACAGAAACAAACATTATACCTGCTACCCAAAATACATAAATGTCTCAACAAACCCCATGAAAGACGAATTGTATCTGGTATGGGTTCATTAACAGAACCATTATCAGAGTTCCTTACTCTATATCTCAAACCATTACTAGGCCTGATTTGTGCCAGAATACAGGATACCACACAATTTTTACATATTATTGCTGACAACCAACTAGAACCCGACTGGTTATTCTGCACCCTGGATGTCAAGGCCTTATACACAAGCATACCACATTGGGCTGGATTGGAAGCCCTTAAATTTTGGTTAGACAAATCACAACTTTATCCCTAAGGTTTCAACACACTCTTGGTCTGCATAGCTGAACATGTTCTCAATAAAAATGTTTTTTATTTTCAGGGAGAATGTTACTGGCAGCTTAAGGGCACCACCATGGGGGCATCTTTTGCCCCCATATACGCAGACTTTTTCATGGGATATGTTGAGGAAAATCTCATTTATGATTCTACACATAATCTGTATCTTGAGGAACTTGATATTTGGTGTCGATATTTGGATGATTGTTGGTTGGTTTGGCGTTCTGATGAAGACTACTTAGCAAAATTTGTTCTGTACCTCAACCAGAACATATGGCGTATTGAATTTTCATCCACTCATGACAAAAATAAGATAAATTTCCTGGATGTGACCATAACCAGGAATCCAGATCATACTCTATGTAGTAAAACATTTCGCAAATACCCACAGTATAACAGCTTACTACATGCAACCAGTATGCACCCCAACCATATCATCCGAAATATACCCAAGTCTCAGTTCCTTAGGATTCACAGAATCTGTTCTTCAGATAATGATTATGATGATTCTCAACAGGATCTGGCCAGTAGGTTTAGAGCTAGAGGCTATCAAGAATTGGACATCCAGGGTGCTCAACATGTTGCTTTTAACTCTACCAGAACCTCCCTCCTCGAATACTCTGAAAATACTCGGAAAGAACAGGATGAATCTATTCGGTTCATCACTGCATTTGGACGTAACATTAACCTTATTAGAAATGTTATATCCAAGCATTGGAATATCCTTACTGCCAATGAGGAGTTTACACCTTGGATTGGCGATGTATGTAAGTATGGATACAGAAGGGGAAGGACATTGGGATCATTCTTTTCACATTTCAAGAGGGTTAGTTCAGCTGGGGCCATACACCACCAACTAACTATGACAGGCGACAAATTATGGGGCACATACCATTGTGGTCATTGTTCATCTTGTCCATTCATCTTTACATCAAAACATTTCACTAGCAAAAACACCGATAGAATTTTTGATATAACATTTTTTGGCAATTGTAACAGTGATTGGGTGGTATATCTTGCAACATGTACATGCGGTTCATTCTATGTTGGACAGACTTCACGACCACTTCGATTACGTATGTCTGAACATCGTAGTGACATACGAACTAGGAGGGACACCAATGCCCTATTCTGACATCACACACAACACAATTCAGAGAGGTTCCAGTTTACCATCATTGACAGAATTTTGGGTGCTAGATCCAACAAACAAGGATGGCATTCTATTCTAACTAAAAAAGAGAAGTATTGGATCATCAAACTGGGGGTCTTGTTTTCACCCGGCTTGAATGATCATTTATAAAGTCATATATTTTACTTAAGTTTTACTTATCACAATGTACAATGTTATGTAATTTTATTATATAACTTTACATTTTCTCTTTGTCTCTCATATCGAAAACAATTTGAATGTTGGGAAGAACATCTTGGGAAGAATCCTATTGGATGACTCATGCTACAGATATATATATATATATATATATATATATATATATATATATATATATATATATATATGTGTGTGTGTGTGTGTGTGTGTGTGTGTGTCATTTCATAGTCATTACTCTTTTATTCCCACTGAGGAAAGCCTGTTGGCTGAAACCGGTCTGGGTGTATATTATACTTAATAAATGTTTATATACTTTAGTTTACTTATCAGCCTTTTGGATGATTTTTCATGCTTTACACTGAATTTGGTGCTGGCAATTTTTGTCTATAGGAAATGAAAGCACCCAGAGAAAACACACACAAATGCAGGGAGGACATGCAGACTCTGGACAGAAAGCACCCCAGCCGAGAATCAAACCAGAGGACCTTGCTGTGACGTGACAGTAAGAAGCTGAGATCCCTTATAAGATCCTCCAAAGCTAGCTACGAAAACAAAATCACCACTGATTCTAAGGGCAACCAAAAAGCATTCTATAGCTATGTCAAGAATCTCAATGGCAACACCCAGATCTGCTCTGAGTTACAGCACAACAGCATGAAAATTACAGAACCAACTGATATTGCCAACATCCTGGCAGATAGCTTCAGTGCTAACTTTACCCCCCACCACCACCCCTTAAAGGGCCCATATCTAGACAGGAAGAATGCAGAGTCCCTGTAATCACAGCTATACAAGTAAAAGCTGCACTCTCTAAAACAAAAACACAGCATCCATGGGACCGGACAACATCCCAGGCTGCGTTTTACATGAACTTCAGAACAAACTGGCTCCCCACCTAAGCACTATGTTCAGTCATAGTCTCACATCAGGCTTTGTGCTCACTGAATGGTGCACAGCAACAGTTATCCCACTCCACAAAGGGAAAGCCACCACTGATCCTGGGAACTATTCCCCTATTAGCCTGATGAGCCTGATCTGCAAGGCCATGGAAAGTATCATCATGGAACTCATAAACAAAGACAATGGTAATCTCCAAACTCTGGACCCCACCCATATTGGGTTTTTGAAAGGCAGATCATGCCTTCTGAACCTGATTGACTTCTTTGAGGCAGCCACCAAAGTCGTAGATGAAGGTAAGGTGGTTCAGACAGCCTATCATGACCTCGCCAAGGCTTTCAACACCATCCCCCATTCTGGAATTATAGCTAAACTCACTAAACTAGGTATAAATCCCAAAGTCACAAGATGGGTTGCCAACTGGCTCACTGACAGAACCCCCACTGTAAATGTTGCAGACTTCAAATCTGACTTCAAACCACTGACAAGTGGAGTACCACAGGGTTCAGTCCTGGGACCTCTCCTATTTGGTATCTACTTCTCTGAAGTATAGGCTAACACAGAAGGCCTCTGGCTAATGAAGTTCACAGATGACTGCAAACTAGGAGCCATAGTCAAGTCCCCAAATGATGTGGACATCCTACAGAAGGGCCTCATTGAGACAGATGCCTGGTGTCAGAGGCATGGCCTCAAGCTCAATGCCAAAAAGTGCATTGTCATCCCCTTTGGTAAAAACTCTGTACCCATGAACTACCACATAAACATCAGTCTACTTAATGCTGAATGTGTGATAAGAGACCTTGAGATCCAGGTGGACAGTAGTCTCTCCTTTGATAATCACATCACCACAGTAGTCAGGAAATCCTTCTATGTGGCACACCTCATCACAAAAGGGTTCTAATCCAGGAAAAAAGAGGTAATTGTTCCCCTCTACTCGGCACTCATTAGACCCATTATAGAGTAGAACGCCTCTTTTGGAATGTACCTCACAAGACATCTGCAGCAGCTGGAAAGGCCACAGAAGTACCTCACAAAGAGGATTAATGGCCTCTGTAGCATATCTCCTACTCCGAGAAGATCTCTGCTTAACATATAAAGCTATGTTAAACCCAGAGCTGTTGGATATGCTACACCTAAAGAAATCCCAGTCCCTACAAGCTGCATGGTCTAGGGACCTAAACCTTGTCACCACAATAAACAGGGCATGCTGGAGGAATGGATTCCTGTCCCAGAGACTTCCTATACTCTGGAACAAGCTACCCATCTATGTCAAGCAAAGTTCCTCATTAGCACTCTTCAAGAAAAATCTTGATGAGTGGATGAGAAATAGGAAATACACCCCAGCGATTACTTCTGTGGCTCTGATCGACAGGGGCACAGGAAACTAACTTTCTTGGGTGGCATAAGCCAGGGAACCTTGTTGGCTAGGCTTACTTAGGCCCCTGGGCCAATAGCCTAGTACCTACCTATGAACCTATGAACAATGCAACCACTGCACCACTGCACCATTTAGATAAATAAATGTCAGACATTCTTCCAATGGTATCTTACAGGTAATTTATATGCCCCACAAATGAACTGGAAAAACTAAGGAAGAAATGTTATAGGCAAATGTGACAAGGAACACATCAAGACTAACCAATGCACTTTTTTTCAGAAGTGGTGTCATATACCTACTGTAACACTAGATAATGGCCCCAGGCCCCTTTACCCATCACCTGCAATGATTGGCTGAGAAAGTCATAGCTGGGTCAGAACTAGACACATCCTGTAGTGTTGAACATGTTTGACATCTTGTAGGAGCAGTTCATTGTCATGAATACATCAAGGTGTATGGTCCTGTGTGTGTACAGAAAAGGCAACACAGATTTTCTTGGTCTGTGCTATGCTACATAGTATGTGCTTGTTGCAGAGACTGACAGCTGGACAGGTCATGACACAAGTGAAGACTTAGTACAACATACAAGATAAAGAAGAAAGAGAGCACAGAGGAAACACCACCATAAACAGATATATGTTACAAAATGACACAGCACATCTGATCCACCATTTCATCAGCATCTGTGGGACCTGTATCAAGCATGGCTTGCATCACATGTTGCTGCAATATATGTTACACTAGTGTCAATTCATATGCCCAAGACCATTGTGCAAATAGTAAAATGATATAGAAATCTGTGCTGCTGCAAAAATCTAAAGGAAGTGCAATACAGGCTGATCAGTGCATATGCTTTGCACAATGTAAATTAGGTAGGACACCTTTTTCAGCAGGTATCGCATATCCAGACTGTCACCATTCTTAAAGATCACAGAGTCCCACCAAGATAGAGTACAGGACACACACACACACACACACACACACACACACACACACACACACACACACACACACACACACATGCATACACACACACACACACAAAACACATGACATACCAATTTCCACAAACACACATCAAGAGTGGGTATGACTGTCATTTTCCAGCTATAGGTACCTGCATGTGACTGTGAATGGGTAGCAGTTCACCCAGTCGCTCCACATAGAGTGCAAGGTGGTGATGCTAATGGTCTGTTAACAGCTCTACTGGCACCAACACAAAACACCCTTACAGGCTCCCAGAGCGCACAGGTCATTGCAGTCATTGATGCTGTAATGGCTTGGGTATGATGCACATTAGTCTTTTGTATATCCACAGAGGCTAGCCTGTCAGATGTATATTGCACAATGGCATCACAGATGCCCCCCCCCCCGATATGTGAATGTCACTAACAACTTGCTACAGATAACCAACCCTGGAGCATGGTTAGACCATATATGGTTTTCAAACACCATGCAACATGCCCAGTCTCTTGTCCATCCCAAACGATCACAGCAGGGTGATATTCATGATGACACTGTGTTACAGCTGGGACAGGCATTAATGTTGCATATGCAAGCTTGTACCATATGGTCTTAAAATGCGTTCGGGAGTAGCTACTCAGTTTTAATGAATACAAAGGATCAGTTGTTTAATTGCAATAAGTTATGCTGTACTTTAGTGAGATCAAAGAAAGGTTTCATTAAGACTTTATTCTAAAGGTTATGAGACATTCCAGCTATATCAGTAGTTCAGTTTAAGCTGCTGAATAAAATAAATAATTTTAAAAATCTGTTTTGCAACCATAAAAACACATAGGTACTAGAATTTTTATAATTTAACATTTTTATTATTTTATTTTGTTAACCAAGTCAAGCTGCCTCTTTTCAGGGGTGATTCAGGTGCATTGTCGGGTTATAAGAGAGTCTCACAGTAAGCCAAACAGAGACTGAAGTATTCAAAACCAGGGTAGTGTGTTAATGAGTTAATGACTAATAGTTGTAATCCTCTTGTCAATGCTATCGTTTGCATCTTAAAAAAAATAATTGTTAGAGTTAAAATGTGTTTTCACTCCACTTTGGTACAGTCTGTCTGTAAGTCATTGGCTGGATGTGTGCTAATTTCATGTCTGTCACATTTTGTTGACTCTTGCATTTACAATTCTGATTCACAGCTTTAATTCTAAAATGTGTAGTAGCACATTACACTGATAAACAAAAGCTGTTGTAAATGTAACCCTAGTGTGGTATAATTAAGTTCAAGAACCATCTTTAATTTGCCACTACACAATGACATTTTCACTTACCTCTGGACATCATCCACAGTTCTACCTCACTGCAAACCAGAGAGATGCACTGTTCCCCCTTCCTACCATCCAATATCTCTTCTCTCGCCAGTTTCAAAAGTGCTCAAAATAGCCATCTTGTCTGAATTATTAACCTTAACTTCTAAAGCATTGGTTCTCAGCAACATGTTTTCAGGAAAGGACATAACAACCTAATAGTTAGAATGACTCTCAATCTCTTATGGCCAGAATTAGGGATGAATACAGAAATAATAAGGGATAAATGCCATAAATCAGGGACACATTTTAAGGTATTAGTAAATTAACTTGAAAAACTGATGGGATAAAACAGATGTGACTTAACATGTATTTTCTGAAGTAACTGAAGTGTATAACTCTAAAAATTATTGCTATTTATTAAGTAAAATCCACCACCTTTTCTTCCAACATCATCAATTTTAGGAGGGACAAGTAAAACTTTATGAGCTAAAACCAGGGGCATTGTGAAATATGTAAAACAGCTGAGTTATATGATAGCCACCTTTAATCTCACACATTATATCCTCAAAATATGGACAATGGAAAAGTCACCAGGGCTGTCTTCACCACAGCCAATAAGGCAAAACAACGTACCCAACACACTAGTCATAGGTGACTCTATAGTCAGGCACATTGATGTCCCACTCATCAGGCTAAACAAGGAGAAAGTTACTGTCAGCTGCCTGTCGGCGGCCAGGATTCGCCACATAACCCATGCACTCAGGTCACTCCACAACAAGTACAAATATGACTCTGTCATTGTCCATGTTGGTGTGAATGACCTGAAATGTACCTCCCTGGACTACATGAAAAGAGACATGGAAGAGGTCTCCGATCTTGTAACCCAGGCAGGTATGACCCTAGCCTTGAGTAGCATTCTGCCATTGCCCAGAATGATACCGCAGTACAAGGACAAAATGATTGACTTCAACAATTGGCTAAGCTTCTGGTGTCATTCTAAGGGGATCCATTATCTGTCTGCTTGGGATGACATGGTCGACAGACCATGATGCTTTGCCAGAGATGGCCTGCACCTGTCGCTCCTGGGATTCCGGATACTGGCTAAGGCTCTTGCTGCCCCTATAGTGCCTTTTTTACCCCCCCCCCACACCCCCTAAAGGGCCCATATCTATACAGGAAAAATGCAGAGTCCCTGTAATCACAACTATGTAGGTAAAAGCTGCACTCTCTAAAGCCAAAAACACAGCATCCATGGGACCGGACAACATCCCAGGCTGTGTGTACATGCACTTCAGAACTGGCTCCCCACCTAAGCACCATGTTCAATAATAGCCTCACATCAGGCTTTGTGCCCACTGAATGGCACACAGTAACAGTTACCCACTCCACAAAGGGGGAGCCACCACTGATCCAGGGAACTATCGCCCTATTAGCCTGACGAGCCTGGTCTGCAAGGCCATGGAACGTATCATCATGGAACTCATAAACAAAGACATTGGTGACCTCCAAACTCTGGATCCCACCCATTTCGGGTTTGTGAAAGGCAGATCATGCCTCCTGAACCTGATCAACGTCTTTGAGGCAGTCACCAAAGATGTAGATGAGGGTAAGGTGGTTCACACAGCCTATCTAGACCTCGCCAAGGCTTTCAACACCATCCCCCATTCTGAAATTATAACTAAACTCACTAAACTAGGTATAAATCCCTTCGTCACAAGATGGGTTGCCAGCTGGCTCACTGACAGAACCCACACTGTAAAAGTTGCAGACTCCAAATCTGACCTCAAACCAGTGACAAGTGGAGTACCACAGGGTTCAGTCCTGGGACCTCTCCTGTTTGGTATCTACTTCTCTGAAGTACAGGCTAACACAAAAGGCCTCTGGCTAATGAAGTTCACAGATGACTGCAAACTAGGAGCCATAGTCAAGTCCTCAAATTATGTGGACATCCTACACAACAGCCTCGCTGAGGCAAATGCCTGGTGTCAGAGCCATGGCCTTAAGCTCAATGCCAAAAAGTGCAGTGTCATCCCCTTTGGTAAAAACTCTGTAGCCTTGAACTACCAATATAGGCAGCAATCTACTTAACACTGAATGTGTGATAAGAGACCTTGGGACCCAGGTGGATAGTAGTCTCTCCTTTGATAGTCACTTCGCCATAGTAGTCAGGAAGTCCTTCTACATGGCACAGCTCATCATAAAAGGGTTCTCATCCAGAAAAAAAGAGGTAATTGTTCCCCTCTACTTGACACTCATTAGACCCATTATAGAGTACAACGCCCCTTTTGGAATGTACCTCACAAGACATCTGCAGCAGCTGGAAAGGCCACAGAAGTACCTCACAAATAGGATTACTGACCTCAAACAAATGCCCTACACTGACCGTCTCAAAAAACTCCAGCTTTACTCCATAGCATATCACCTACTCTGAAGTGATCTCTGCCTAACATATAAAGCTATGTCAAACCCAGAGCTGTTGGACATGCTACACCTAAAGAAATCCCAATCCCTCTGAGCTACATGCTCTAGGGACCTAAACCTTATCACCACAATAAACAGGACATGCAAGAGGGATAGATTCCTGTCCCGGAGACTTCCCATACTCTGGAACAGGCTACCCATCTATGTCAAGCAAAGTTCTTCATTAGCACTCTTCAAGAAAAATCTTGATGAGTGGATGCGAAATAGGAAATACACCCCAGGGATCACTTCTGTGTCTCTGCTTGACAGTGGCACAGGAAAATAACTTTTTTGGGTGGCATAAGCCAGGGAACCTTGTTGGCTAGGCTTATGTAGGCCCTTGGGCTGATAGCCTAGTACCTACCTATGAACCTATAACGTATTTAATTTTGGACACAGGACTGCTACAGAAGTTAACTTGATACAGACATTCATCTACCTCACTTAACTGGAAGCACAGCTTACCTAAGTGAGTGACCCTACAAGATCAGAATAGGGAACTCTCTCACAATAGAGCTGAATAACCTATATGTCCCTTAGGACTCTGACCTTGGTCCAGTTCTTTCGTTCTGTTTTTATCAATATTTTCTCATATGCTGCCCTATATACCTACACTCTTCTAGACAGTAACCATGTAAACCATATGCAATTAACCATAGGCAAGACTGCTCTGCAAATTGTAGCATGTTACAGGCCACCCTCACAAACTCAGGAACCTCACATGGCCTTCCTGAAATCACTAGAGGG
The DNA here is from genome assembly GCF_019279795.1 of Protopterus annectens. Classification (NCBI taxonomy): domain Eukaryota; kingdom Metazoa; phylum Chordata; order Ceratodontiformes; family Protopteridae; genus Protopterus; species Protopterus annectens. Next base: position 978,962,719 of record NC_056735.1, on the reverse strand, counting down.
GATAAATGTATCACCAAACACCATCATACTAAGTGACTTCAATTACCCTAATATAGACTGGGAACACTACTCAAGCCCAAACACCCTAGCCCAAAAGTTCCTGGAATTCATAAACTCAAATGCCATGGAACAACTAGTCACCATCCCCACAAGAGGAGAAAACATACTTGATCTCATCATCACGAACATGGGAGCACAATGTTCAACACCGAAGTATACCCCTCACTGGTGAGATCAGATCACAAACTAATCTCGCTGGAGGTCCTCATCCCACCCCACCTGAAATAAAAAAGACCACAGTAAAGAACTTCTCGAAAGCCGACTTCACACTTCTAAAGACTAGTGTGGTCTCCTTTAAGGCCCCGAGCCGGTGGAAAACAGTACTCAAGCCGCTGAATCACTTACAAATGCCTTCTACCAGCACCTGCAGGACTGCATGGATAAGGCAATCCCAAGCAAAACAAAGACTCTTTGTACCAAAGGCAAGCGTCCAGTCTGGTGGACCCCAGCCATAAACAAACTCTACAACAAAAGGAGGAAGCTACTACAAGATAGAGCAAAATCCTTAAAAGGTAAGACACCCTTGATCACTATAAGTAAAAACTAAGAGCTCTCATAAAATCATCCAAAGCAAATTTTGAGAGAAAAATAGCTAAAGACTCAAAAGACAATCATAAGGCCTTCTTTAGCTATGTTAGAAACCTGGGAGGAAACTCCCAGATATGTTCAGAACTAGTTCAAAATGATGTGAAGATTACTGATCCTACAGACATTGCCAACATACTGGCTGACAGGTTCAGTGCAAACTTCTCCCCTCCCCAAAAGGAGAGATATCTATACCAAGCGATTGCAGCCCCCCAAACATCTCCAACGCCCAAGTGAGAACTGCTCTCTCCAAAGCAAAAAACACAGCATCCATGGGACCTGATGGTGTCCCAGGCGGTGTGCTCCACGAACTCAATGAGGAATTAAACCCACAGCTAGGACAGCTGTTTAATCATAGTCTTACCTCTGGATACGTACCCAGGGAGTGGCGACTGCAACTGTGGTCCCACTTCACAAAGGCGGTGCCTCCACCGACCCTGGAAATTACCGGCCCATTAGCTTGACAAGCCTTATCTGCAAAGCCATGGAGAGGATCATAATGGACCTCATAAATAAAGACATAGGGAATTTGCAGACTTTGGATCCATCCCAGTTTGGCTTTGTCAAAGGCAGATCATGCCTTCTAAACTTGGTTGACTTTTTCGAAACAGTCACCAAAGCCATTGATGAGGGAAAGGCAGTCCATACAGCCTACCTCGATCTGGCGAAGGCCTTCGATACAATACCCCACTCGGGTATCATTGAAAAACTCATCAGCTTAAATGTTAACCCATACATCACAAGATGGGTTGCAAACTGGCTGAGTGACAAAACCCACAGGGTTGCTGGCGCCATGTCAGACTCAAAGCCTGTCACAAGTGGTGTACCACAGGGCTCAGTCCTGGGCCCACTCTTGTTTGGCATCTACTTTTCTGAAGTACAAGCAAACACAGGAGGGTTATGGCTGACAAAGTTTGCAGATGACTGTAAACTGGGCGCCATAGTAGAAAACACATCTGACACAGATATCCTTCAGAAGGGTCTCACAGAAACGGATAACTGGTGCCAGAGCCATGGCCTAAAGTTAAATGCCAAAAAATGCATAGTCATACCCTTCGGGAAAAACAAGGTTACCCCTAGCTACCAAATAGGTGGCAATCCACTGAGCACAGAAGAAGTTATCAGGGACCTGGGGACCCAGGTTGATAGTAGTCTGTCATTCGACACCCATGTAGCTAAAGTAGTTAGGAAGACCTTCTACATTGCCCACCTTATCATGAAGGGATTCTCATCTAGATCAAGGGAGGTCATAGTCTCCTATACTCATCACTCATCAGACCAATGATTGAGTACAATGCCCCATTCGAATGTATCTGACCCGACACTTGCAGCAGCTGGAGAGGCCACAAAAGTTCCTCACCAAAAGGATAAAGGGTCTCAAACATCTGTCCTATGCTGCCCGACTGAAAGAACTCCAGCTCTATTCAGTCGCCAACCGCTTGCTCAGAGGTGACCTTTGCCTAACATACAAGGCCATGTCAAACCCAGATTTGATGAATATGCTTCACCTCAAAAAATCTAGATCCGTCAGAGCCACAAGGGTGGGAGACTTAAACCTCGACACGGCTATTAATAGGACGTGCTGGAGGGATAGATTCATCACCCAAAGACTCCCTATGCTGTGGAACAAAATCCCAGTATATGTGAGGCAGAGCACCTCGCTGGCCTTGTTCAAGAGAAATCTTGACCAATGGATGGGAGATCGCAGATATACCCCAGGGATTACCTCGGTGTCACTGCTCGACAGAGGCACAGCAAAATAATGGGTATAGTTCCCCATACTAAAGGGGTGGCGTAAGCCACAAAACTATGGGCTAGGCTTGTAAATGCCCTCGGGCAGATAGCCTAGTATAAACCTATGAACCTATGAACCTATAAACTGTTGGAACCCACTACAATGACTCCTGAAATAGAGAATGAATGGTTGAAAAAATACTAAGTCCGAGATGTCATTTCTCAAAATATTCCCGTTTCTCCAAAGTTTGGCACTCTCAGAGTTGGTATATATAAGTCTGGCGGTGTGGGAGACTTGTTACCCTACATGGGGGAGCATGGGGGCTTACCCCCCCCACACACAAAAAGATGTTTTAAGGAGAAGAATGATTTTCGAGATTTGCTCTGGTTTTGTTTTTGCTTTTCATCACTTGGCATTTTGAATGCCAACATTTCATTTGGGAGCCATTCTATACTGATGACATGGTCATACTGTCTTCATATGCAGTGCTAATAACACTAGCTTTGCTTTGAAAACCAAAGAGCAGATTGTGCATATTTGTTCTCCATGGTTCTATCACTAATTGTACAAAAAAAAAAATGAAGCCACAAATTCTCGAACTACAATACACCTATCCCAGAATCCAGATATGTGGTCAGAAACCTTCATTAACTTGAGGTGCACATCTGCCTTGACCCACAGCTCACTTAACTTAAAAAGTGGTTAACCTAAGCATCTGTCCCTTCAGCAAATCATTAGCCAATAATAAAATATTTATCAACAACCTCTAGCCTTCACACACCAATCCACTAGCTTTACTTCCCCCAAATTACTCCTTAGAATACTTTAAGAAGGCATTCTCCTTTTTGAGAACTAAAGTATAGAGCATGTTTCCATTCAATATAAACATCTCATGAATACTGCATGCTCCTGTGTGAGCAAATGAATAGCAAATATAACCTAGTTAAGCAAGATAAAATATTTCATTGGTATGGGACCCTTGATAGTTATTCATTCACTTCAAAGGCATTGTACACCTCTCTGTTTTTCCTTTTACAGTATAATCAAGCATGTTTCAACAGTCATAGGTTCATAGGTATGTACTAGGCTATTGGCCTAGCCAAAAATGTACCCTGGCTTTCGCCACCCAAGAAAATTTTTTTCCTGTGCCCCTGTCGAGCAGAGCCACAGAAGTGATCCCTGGGGTGCATTTCCTATTTCCCATCCAATCATCAAGATTTTTCTTGAAGAGTGCTAATGAGAAGCTCTGTTTGACATAGATAGGTAGTCTGTTCCAAAGTACGGGAAGTCTCTGGGACAGGAATCTATCCCTCTGTTTATTGTGGTGTCAAGGTTTAGGTCCCTAGAGCGTGTAGCTTGGAGGGATTGGGATTTCTTTAAGTGGAGCATGTCCAACAGCTCTGGGTTTGACATAGCATTGTATGTTAGGCAGAGATCGCCTCTGAGTAGGCGATATGCGACGGAGTAAAGCTGGAGTTTTTTGAGATGGTCTGCATAGGGCATCTGTTTGAGGTCAGTAATCCTCTTTGTGAGGTATTTCTGTGGCCTTTCCAGTTGTTGTAGATGTCTTGTGAGATACATACCGAAAGGAGCATTGTACTATATAATGGGTCTAATGAGTGATGAGTAGAGGGGAACAATGACCTTTTTTTTTCTGGAAGAGAAACCTTTTGTGATGAGGTGAGCCACATAGAAGGATTTCCTGACCATGGTGGTGATGTGACTATCAAAGGAGAGACTCCTGTCCACCTGTGTGCCAAGGTCTCTTAGCACATTTTCGGCATTAAGTAGACTACCAGCTATGTGGTAGTTCATGGGTACAGAGGTTTTACCAAAGGGGATGATGATACACTTTGGCATTGAGCTTCAGGCCATGGCTTTGACACCATGCATCTGTCTCAGTGAGGCCCTTCTGTAGTATGTACACATCATTAGGAGTTTCGATTATGGCTCCTAGTTTGCAGTCATCTGCAAACTTTGTTAGCCAAAGACCTTCATACATATGTTTGTTTTGCTGCATTGTCATCTTATGCAATATAATTGAATTTCATCTCTCTTCTCCATACATATTGTATTTCTTTTGGCTTTTAAATTGATACTTTACTGTGTCTGCGTGGGTTTTAGCCAGGTGCTCCAATTTCTTCCCATATTCTGAAGATGTGCAGGAAGAGAACTGGTGATTCTTAAAACCACTCATGTCTGCATGCCCAACGAATGCACCTATGGACGTCCGCATGTACATATGTGTGTGTGTTGCGGGGGGGTGCTTGTGTCTGTCTGTGTTTGTCTGTATATGTCTGTGTGAGTATCTTGTAATAGGTTGATGCCCCACTCAGGATGAGTTTCTATGCTTTCTGTCCATTGAGTGCTTCAATAGACATCAGTTTCCCCATGACCCTGCGTTGAACTAAACAGGTAATTGGAGAAAGAATGAACAAATGTAAAAAGGTCATAAATGAAAATGGGCTACTGAGACCAGTCTACTCACCTTAAATAAATAATAATAAATAATAAAATAAGGTTAAAATACAACATATGCTTATTTTTAATGTGTTGACTGGTAAAGATTACATACAACATGCTAAAAGTGTTGCTGCATATAACGCATTATGGACATCTATAATATAAAATAAGGTCAGGTATGGTATTAACATCACATGAGATTGCACAAGGACAAGCATAAACAGCTTGAAATATAAAATATAATGGTTTAAACATTTAGGAGTTCAAATACAGGTTCATTCTCTAGTAATCTATAATCATAAATTCATGGTTCACAAGAGAAAAGCAGTTAATAACAAGGACTGGATTGAATTAAAAGATGGAATCAATTCAAGTTACAGCAAAAAAGTTCAGAATTACTACACCAAGCTTTGCAAAAAAATAGTCAAAGCATCCAGCTTCCTTAATAGTAAAGATGTTAACAATTCCACCAAATAATTTACCATAGCCTTCAAATACCTTGGCATTTGGCTAGACCACTCTCTTAACTTTCAACTACACATTCAAAACACATGCAGAAAGATCAACGCCCTACTGTTTTGTGCAAACAAGCTATTGTCTCTTTTGTCCAAGCTAGACAAAGCTGCTGCAAAGGCATACTCTTATCTCAACTTGAATATGGACTACCCATTAAAGAAGTAGTCTCAAAGAAAAATGTCACCACCTCACAAACCATCTCCAATAAAATCTGCCGGTTCATTGATAACTCCTCCCAAGAAATGAACACCACTGCCTACCTCTTGCCAAAGTTAGTGGCTCCCAGTACATCTGAGTACCAGCATCCAATCTGGATCACTAATTCACAAAGCCCTTTCTCCTGAAACATAGTTTCCTCTCACTCATAAACTTTTCATGAAAACTCCCACATATAATCTAAGCAGTATCTCCCAATATCAACCATCCCTACTAACTCCAAAAAGTAAACTTTATTGCACTGAGCATGCAGCTCCATCCTAGCTCCTAAACTATAACACTCCATTCTTCTCTCTGTTCGAGACATCCAAAAGTACTCTGACCTCAGACAACAGCTCAATGAACACCTCTTCACCCAAGCAAAGTGCAGCTGCACTCTCTCAGGTCATGTTACATGAGCCCTGCATCTCCCTCATCCACCCCTTTATTCCTAATTCATCCTTCCTTATCTCATCTTGTCATCCCGTTTACTTACTGATTCGTATTCATCCTACTTCCATTTTCTCTTTACATTTCTGTCACATCTCTTCTCCTTCCTATTCATCTTCCTTTGCATGCCTCTTGCACCTTTTCCCTGTCTTCTTCCCATGGTATCCTTTCCTGCACGTATTCTCACTTGCCTCTTCTAATGTCTGTATTCCTCCCTATATAATGATATGCTGCTATCCCTGTAGCATAAGCCATTTCATCCAACCATCTTATGATCCTTTAAACTGTTCAGGTGTGCATGCCAAAAGAATGCACGTATGCATGTGCACACTCACATATGTGTAAGGGGAGGGTGTGTGTGGGTGTTTGTGCTTGGCTGTCTGTATGTTCCTCCATGAGTATCTTGTAATTGTTTGATTCCCCACTCAGGATGAACCTCTATGCTCTCTGTCCATTGAGTGTTTGGCTAGACTCCAGTTTCCCCATGACCCCATGTTAAGTTAAACAAGTAAATGGAGGAAGTATGAATGAATGTAAAAAGGTCACAGATCAAAAAGGGCTACTGGGACCAGTCTATCCACCTTAAATAAATAACAAAATAAGGTAAAAATACAACAAACGCTTGTCTTTAATGTGTTGACTGGTAAAGATTCCATACAACATGCTAAAAGTTCTGCTGCATATAATGCATTATGGACATCTATAACATAAAATAAGGTCAGGTGGTGTATTAACATCATATGACATCGCATGAGGACAAGCATAAACAGCTTGAAATTTAAAATATAATGGTTTAAACATTTTGCAGTTCAAATACATGTTCATTGTCTATAAATCTATCATCACAAATTCATGATTCACAAGAGAAAAGCAGTTAATAACAAGGACTGGTTTGAATTAAAAGATGGAATCAATTCAAGTTACAGTAACAGAAATTCAGAATAACTACACCAAGCTTAGAAAAAAATAGCCAAAGCACCCAGCTTCCTTAATGTTAAACATGTTAACAATGCCACCACAGAAACTATCACATCCTTCAAATACCTTGGTATTTGCCTAGACCCCTTAACTTTCAACTACACATTTAAAACACACACAAAATGATCAACACTTTACTGTTCTGGGCAAACAAGCTATCATCTGTTCTGTCCAAGCTACCCAAAGCTGCCTTATGCAAAGGTATACTCATCTCAACTCAAGTATAGGCCAACCATTAAAGCTGTAGCCTCAAAGAAAAATGTCACCACCTTACAAACCATCTCCAATAAAATCTACCGGTTCATAACTAACTTCCCCAAAAAATGAACACCACTGCCTATTCTCACCAAAGCTAATTGGCACCCAGTACATTTGAGTCCCAACCTCCAATTTGGATCACTATTTCACAAAGCCCTTTCTCCTAAAACATTGTCCCCTCTCACTCATAAACTTTTCTCGAAAACCCCCACATATAATCTCAGATGTATATCTCAGTCTCAGCCCTCCCTACTAACGCCAAAAAAGTGAACTTTGTTGCACTGACCTTGCATTCTACATCCTAGCACCTAAACTCAATCTGAGAAGCCCAAAAGTACTCTGACTTCAGGAAAACAGCTCAATGAGCACCTCTTTACCCAAGCAAAGTGCAGCTGATTGACTCAGGTCACGTAACATGAACGCTGCAGCTCTCCCACACACTCCTTTATCCCTATTTTGGTCTATTTCACCTTGTTATCCCCTTTACTTACTGCCTCTCATTTATCCTACTTCCGTCTCCAGTTTGCATCTCTCTCACATTTCTTCTCTTTTCTACTCCTCTTCCCTTTGCATACCTCTTTCTCACCTTTTCCTCTGTCTTATCTCCATGGTATCCTTTCTTGCAGCTATTCACACTTGCCACTTTTTATGTCTTTATTTCTATCTGTATAATAATATGCTGCTGTCCCTGTAGCATAAGCCATCTGAGTCGTTATGGCTACATCTTATCCATAAAGTCTGCTGAGCATAATTTCATTTTTTTATCCATGTTGTGACATTATTAATTATATGAATTAAATGTTGTAGCATACCCTTGCATCTCTAAATATGTATGTATATATATTTGTTTTTAGCTTAGTCTTGTATCTGTAAATGTGTTTTGTTCATTTTTCTATTCAACCGGCTTGTGCCTGCATATGGTCCATTGAGATCAGTGCACCACCTCAGTAAACAAATATATATATATATATATATATATATATATATATATATATATATATATATATATAAAGGGAATGGCTTTACATGCATAAAGTATTAAAAGCCATTCTGAGCAGGTTTTTGCTCATAATAATGGGTCATTCCTGGTATTTAATGCACTTCTGTATATCAGCTGCTTCATTGTACATATATTTTATGTAAATAGCAACACTTTTATGCTATGTTGGCTATCTAGATTGTTTTCGGTAATACAATGTAATGCCAATGTGGATATTAACTTGTTTGCTCTAGACTTGCGTAGGTATTTCATCTTCTGTTCCTTACTCAAGTCTAGCTCTGTTCTTTATAACATGCTATTTTATCTTGTATAAACTTTCTATGTAATTGTTAATTTTTAATTTGTACAGTCTTGGATTTATCTAATTTTTTTAATTTGTACAGTCTTGAATTTATGCAATTTTCACATATTTTGGAGCTTTTCTCCTTGGGTCTCCACTGAAAATGGGCCTTCAGTTAACAAATGGGCCTTCAGTTAACAAATGACAGATAAATAATAAATAAATAAATACAAATCGTACTTTCACGGTTCATTTACTTTTTGAATATACATCCTGTTTAATGTTTATAGTACTCCTATATTCAGATGCTTATGTAGTCAGTTTTACAAGCAGTGCAAACTACGTAAGTAGAAGTGAGGAACTGAGTCCCACACATCATACTGTGCCAGAAATCTTTGCTGCTTGCAGTCATAGGCAGTAGTATTGTTCTCTTATTCTGCTCATGCTGAAAAAGGGCATTCCAGCCATCACACATAGGTGTGGATGAGATGCAGACATCGGTGTAGAGGTACAGCTACACCTTTGTTCAATGAAGCAGAAGCCTGAAATGGTGGCCACAGCCTGTATGAGCAGCTACACCACCATATGTATGTAAAATGGAACAGAAGCCGAGGTGGGGCCAACAGCCTGTGAAATTAGCTATACTATCACATGTATGTGCATTCAAGACATAAATCATACTCAAACACTTATGTGCAATGACACAAAAGCATAAAATAGTGTCCACACCCTTACACCTGCATAAGTGGGTGCCCTGCCCCACAAAAAGTGCAATGTCAGAACAACAGCAGCACGTAGACCACACATACAGACAATCATATTGTCCTACCTGGTGCATATAGGTATGTCTCAGAGGAACCAGTTTTTAGGAACACTGTTCTTAAAAAAAGAGTGCAGTTCACAAACAATAACATGTAAACAATGGCAAACACAATACCATTTGAGCATTCTTGTCTCACTTCTCTGTTTACCACACTTTGGTGCTTCCATTACCCATCTGGTTGGAGGCTACATTTAGCCATGTTTAGTTGCTCAACTAGGTCATAGTAGACATCCACATTACAAAATGGACCTGTGGAGGATCCCAGTATCTTCTCCCTAATCTGTCTGGCCAAGATGTACAATATGGATCTTGGTTTCCTTTGAATACCAGCCCTCCTTGGGGGATTAGCATCAGCAGCCATCACCACAGATATATAGTCAGACACAATGGAAGTCTATGATTCATGCTTTAAATGGTATTCTGAAACATCTGCTGACCTTAGTGCTTCTCCCTAGTACAAAGAATGCTCATGCCAGGCTTGCATGCACTAGCAGGTGTGCACAGCATGCTTGTGGGATTAAATAGGATGTACCTATGCCTTGTGTTGCTGATGCACTTCAGGGAATCACAGAGGTTCATGCACATCATCAGAATCTCACCTCATTAACATACATTTGGTAAAAACTAATACTTGTATATGACCTTTCTTACTGAGATGCTTTCTTATATGCCAAAATGTGAAGCAAGGTATCATCAGCGGTGACAGTAATTCCACAGCTTGAAACCCTTTCTGGAAAGACAGAAGCAGCATTTCCATAAGACAGAGCATATAGTAAGTACACAAATTCCCACAATACTGTGGTAAGATTTAGGTCATCAGTGACACAAACATATGAGTCCTTGGCTGGGAATAAAGTATGGTAAAAACTATGCTAGCATGATAACAGTACTGGTCTGCACAATGGCTGACTGCAGCCTCTACCTACATATAGATGGTGTAACTGATGCACCTGTATGTTTTATTATTTCTGTAGTAAAGATGCTCACAACATAAGAACTCTCTATCCCTCCATCCATGTTTGACCTACTCATTCATGCTGTGGGTGCATGTCAAGGGGTCACCTGTAGTAACTGTTGACATGGGCAACTCCTGTCAACCTTGCCCCTTACTCACTCTTACTTATGGCCCCCTACCCAGTAGGTCTTTTCACCTTTATAACCATATGGACTTCTGTATGTTACCTATCGCAGTTGTTCACATGTATATATGTGTCCTTACAACTGTTCTTGGTTACTACTGGAGTACACCAATATCCACACCATATCTGTGGTCTCTAATGTTTTCCTGTCCCTGTATACCTGTTCACTGTTGTATATAGCCATACTCACCTACTGTTTCTCATTGGTATGTTATTATTCCCAGACAGTGGTCTTCATTTTTCAAACGTGTACTCATGTCCACTCAGGTGGAAGGCAGAGGGTAGATAACTTTAGTGAAGCTGAAAATTATGCCTTGAAACAGGCCTTTCAGGCTCATGAACAGTGCCTGCTGGAGAGAGGGGGTGCTCACCAGTCTCTAAGGTATCAAATACTGGACACTTTAATTAGTGACATAAATGCTGCAGGAAGAATTGCATTACACAGCAATTTTGGAAGCATGCATGAAAAAAAGAAAAACCGCCACAAATATGAAGAAAATACTCTTTTAATGAGCGCTTTCGTCAGTAGATACACTTGACTTCATCAAATTACATAAAACATTGACATCACTTCCTTTTAAAAGCCAGGCACCACCACATGACCACAATTAATTTCCTCTACAGGATTCAAATTGTATTGCAACACTGTTTCTCAAGCTATATTGCCTTTACAGGATTCTGGTTGTATTGCAACACTGTTTTAAAACTAAACATTGAAATATATGTGAAACTTGATTAAGAAATAATAATAAAACAAATTGCAAGACAAAACAAACTACAATAGTGTTTGTTCTTCACAGTAACCCATATGTATAAATAAATAACAAACATCAATCCAGCATACTGTTGATACACTAAGACAGTATAAAAAGATGTATTATAAACATTGATCACATTTTCCCCTTCTTTCCTTATACGCTGTGCAAGTTAAAACATTACAAAACTATCAAAGAAAAAATTCAGCTTTCAGTTTTAAATAACTAGACAGGGAAATAATATCATTCAACCCAGGGGGGTTGTTGGCATTAAATCTTAACTGCCACATACATTCTCTAAATTCAAGAAACAATTCTCGTGGACCCCCCCCCCCCCCACATTGTTAAGAACAACTTGGTCAAAGGCAATACATTTAAACCTATGGTCAGGATTTTCCTTGATGTGCAATGCCAATGCATTTTTTTCATTGGCTTTTTTAATATCATAATTGTGTTGGTATACACGCACTTTGAAAGCCTTTTTAGTCTTGCCTATGTAAAATCCTTCACAGGATTGACATAAGGCTGCATAAACTACAAAAGTGCTGTTACAATTCAACCTATGGTTCAAATGTATTAGACCATAATGTGGAATATGTAAGGTGTCTATTTCAAAAATACTGGAACCCTGTGTACAATGACCACATTTGGTCATCTGTCCTTTTTCATAGGTTTTATAACTCTCTGTGTTTTGTTCAAGTGCATTTTTAAAACAAGCATCTTTTTTATATACTTTATGGCTATATGGCTTTTCCCCCACATTTTTTAACAATTCTGGAATTGTTAAAAAACAAAATTGGAAGTTTAGAAGCATGTCAACATGATGCAATTTTGTTGGCAGGCCAGCAATTGGAGAGGGAGCCACCTTCTAGTGCATAGTTGATAATAGCATTTTTAGCACCCTAGAAAAGAGACATAGTGAGAGCATGGGGCCAAACCCCATATGCATCACAGGGAGAACAATCAGGTTAGTATCCATAGTACCCTTGCTATACAGAAACATTACACACGCAGCACACAGGGAGAAAATAGATACTAACTCATATGTTGCCTGAAGGTACATCAGGTGTTCAGGTACTGAGGAATACAGACGCAAGTATGTGTATGATTTATACCTGCATATTTCCACACATCATTTTCATGCACACCACATGGCCTCATGTTGCAAGGGTTGTCAAATTCACTTTTATATGTTTTATACTGTTAACTCACAGACCAGACTACTGCTACACTGACACTTGTAGAAAGTGTAATAATATTAGTCTGAGCTTAGTACCTAGACAAGATCTGCCTATGATGTTGACACACAGACTGAATCACAGTCTGTGGAAACACTGATACTGTCTCCCTCCTGGGTGGTGTTACATCCATTGTCAATAAATAGTGTGGCTTTACTCACACTAGGACCTACACAGAATGGGCATGCATCATTCCTCTTAATGGGGACTCCCATTTGATATGTCTAATGAGGTACATCCAAAAGGGGGCACTGCATTCAATAATTGGTCTAATCAATGCTGAACATTGGGGAAAAATGACCTCTTTAGATTTGGATGGTATCCCTTTGGGAATTAGCTGTGGTAAGTAGAGGGACATTCTGACTACTGTTGTTACATGTCAATCAAAGGAGATGGCCTTCCAAGGTCTTTAACAACATTCAATTGCTAGAACTGTAAGAATTACACATACTTTGGAATCCACTGGTATAGGAAGTCTGCACATTTCTCCATATGTGGTTCACACATATTCAGCCAACGTATAATATCTCTATTAACATGAAACTGCTCTATGAGCTGGAGGTCACTTAGCAGAGGGTATACTATCCTTTGACTGTTATACTTCCAATTATGCTGCATGTGGCTGTATCACACTTTTAGTTGAAGGCTTGCAACACTTATGATCATCAAATACTGCTGCAATACAACTGCTGATCCAAGCACATTTGGCAGCTGTAACTTCCATTTTTTTATCTCCCTACTGCTAACCAGCAGTTGCCACCAACTCCTTCCCTCATTCACAAGGTCTAGTGGGCCAACCTTAGTTCCCCCTTGGGCTCATCCAGACCAGGCCTGTGAAGAGATCAAGGATGCTGGTACATCATCATACTGCAGAGAGGGAGTGGTCCACAACCCCTTACTACCCCAAGTAACCTTTCAAGTTCCGCAGTTACTTCCTTCAGGAAGTTTATGCTTTCTTCCATTCATTTTCTTGACCAAGTGACCTACTGACCAAGTGGTATACTGCTCACAGCACAGAATTCATTGGGCTCTTACCAATGCAATTGCAGTAAGCCTAGGCTGCCTCCATCCATCCAAATGGGTGAACTGACATAGCCTGTTCACTCCCATCTCCTCTGCCCGATCCGTCAAGCACCCTTGCCACTAGTCTAACATGGGTTGTCTAGGGCACAGTAAGAGCTTTATCTCTGACCTGCAAACCAGAGAGAGAGAGAGAGTGCAACACCCTTGAATTTTGGCATGTTTTGTTCCTTCACACCCAGAAGCAAGTACTTGCATGCCTTTGCTTCAGCTGATTATGAATATTGTCCCTCTTTTACACATTCTCATTTGCCTTTCATTATGCAATTATTAAACTGCACTTATTCATGTATATGGCATTATATGGTCATTTGCATACCCTTATTCCATCACTTTTTTTTTGTTTATTGCCCCATAATGCTAGCTGGCTGTATGAAAAACTACTTAGCTGAGCATCTTCAATTTCAGCCCAACAGTGCATTGTATACTATGCAACTTGACTATATTGCCAGCCATTGTGAAAATTCACTAATGTTACAGTTCACAATAAACAAAAATACTAGATCTACTTCTCAGAGATCCAGGCAAAGATAAAAGGCCTGTGACTGACCAGGTTTGCAAACGACTGTAAGATGGGTGCTGTCATTGACTCCCCAAATGATGTTAACATACTACAAGAGGGTCTCACAACAATGAATTACTGGTGCCAAAGTCATGGTCTTAAGTTAAACAAAAAAAAATGTATTATCATACCATTCAACAAAAACACGGCCCCTACTGATTACCACATCAATGGCAACCCCTAAACACATAACCTGTGGTGAGAGACCTAGGTACTCAGGTTGACAACAATCTCACATTCGACCATCATGTAGCGGCAGTAGTCAGAAAATCCTTTTACTTGGATCATCTCATAAGTAAAGGGATTGCATCCAGAAAAAAGGAGGTTATTGCCTATCTGTACACCTCACTCATTAGGACAATAATTGAGTACAAAGCCCCATTTGGTATGTACCTCTCCAAACACCTGCACCAGCTGGAAAGGACACAGAAATACCTCACAAAGAGAATCCATGGCCTCCAACACCTGTCCTATATGGACAGGCTGAAATCACTACCACTCTGCTCAGTATCATACAGATTGCTCAGTGGTGGTCTGTGTATCACCTACAAGGCAATCTCAGACCCTGCCCTGCTAGAGATGCTTCATTTCTGTAAGTCTATATCCTCATGCATATGCAACATTAACAAAACCTGCTAGAGAGACAGGTTTGTCTCCCAAAGGCTGTCCCTTCTCTGGAACAGACTTCCCATACATGTCAGAGTACATCACTGACCCTCTTCAAGCAAAACCTTGATGAGTGGATGGGAAACCACAAATTTGTCCCAGGGGTTCCACCTGTGTCTTTCATTGACAGGGGTGATGGGTGCTGACTGAGATTTCTTTTTTGGTGATTAACTCTTGCCTAGGCTTGTAAGGGCCCCAGGGCCATTAGCCTAGTAACCTCCTATGATCCTATGATTTGCTAGATCTACCTAATTACTATTATTGATTGTAAGTACTGTAAATTAAGATACCCTTTTATGTACCTCACCACTGTATATAAAAAAATGTTTCATTTCTATATTTTCCTTATGAAACGTAACATTTATGTCTATGGGCAGGATTCACGAAGGCTTGCACGGAGACTAAGAGTAGTGTAAGACTCCATGCAGCCTTCGCAATCCAGAAACAGCCCAAAGTCCGTGTAAGAGACAAGCTAAAACATCTCTTACATGGAGTGGGCGTGGATAAGCTAATCACCTCACTTGCAGCCGAATAGCATGCAAATGAGGATGATTAGCGATCCAGGAAGCCCTGAGCAACCCGTGTAAGAGACGTTTTAGCTGCAGAAATGTACTCAGTTGACAACTGAGTACGTTTCTGCAAAAACCGCAATGGAGCCATGTCAGCTCCAAATAAAGGGTGCATATGTGTCAGGCAGCATGCCAATGGCCAAATATGTGGCCATTGGCAAGGTAACCTGATGCAAATATATTAAAAATATATATTTTTTTTCGGCGATCGCCGATGTTTAAACC
Source organism: Protopterus annectens (assembly GCF_019279795.1). Taxonomy (NCBI): domain Eukaryota; kingdom Metazoa; phylum Chordata; order Ceratodontiformes; family Protopteridae; genus Protopterus; species Protopterus annectens. The sequence goes on along the minus strand of NC_056735.1, from coordinate 978,947,142 downwards.
CAGCGCAGCCCCGCGCAAACGGGCTGCGCTGTATAAAACATAAAAAGAAGGTTATAAACCCACAAATGTGGGTTTTATGCAATACATGGAATTTCAATGCAGGGACCAGCAGACCAAAACCAACATGGCCACCGTGTAGTGGTTGCTAAGGGGGGAAGCTGAGTCTAAGAGATGTAACTAAGCATTAGTAGGCAATCTGATGCAAATGAGTGTTAGGATACTGAATTCCACTGTCACATAGCAAATGAGCACAGTCTGAGTAGTGTAAGAGTTACAGAAGGGGGAGGAACAGAGTAGGAGATAGGTGACATCACAGGGGGGAATGGTAGAAAGAAATGCAGTTCATTGGAGGTCAGAGTTACATGACAGATGTCAGACAGATATCATGGAAAGAGGTGTGCCACTAGATAAGCATGAGAAAGTCAAGAAATAGAAGGTGTACACTGTTGCCTACACCAAAGTTTCTTGCTGGGCATGCTTGCACACGTGTGCACACCATGAAGGGCGAGTAAGACAGTGTGCGCGCGTGTAAGGCAGACTGAGCATGTGGGAGCCTGTTGGTAGCTGTTTAACACTGTTTGCGCAGGTGTGCGCGCGTTTTAACCCGAATAAGCAGATTCTGAACCGTGTAAGCATGTGTGCGTGCGTGTAAGCCACTGTGAGCGTGTTTCTGCTGGTATGCACGCTGCTCCCCCCTGAGGAAACAGAAAGGAAAAAGGAAGCAACAGAATTCATAGGAAGCTAGCAGGGAATACTGCTGGAGCTAGCAGGTGAAAACAATTAGAAGCAGGCAATTACACAGGCAGAATAGTAGCCCAGCCCAGCACTTAAAACTCTGCAAACAGCAGTGCAGGATGTTTCTCTCAAGAGACACTGCAAGACAGGAGTAAGTTATTAGAAGTGAAAACTGAAAAAGCTGAACTCAGAGCAGAAATGTTAGGGGCTGCCATAGCTGTCATAATGAGACATAGGCGACTTGCTGAGGGTGGTGACAATGCAGATGGTGCCAGACAACCCACAGTGAGGAGACGGAGAAGAGTGTACAGGCCCAGGGTCACCTACCATGGGTTACATGAGCTGGAGATAGTAGAGCGCTATAGAGTGGACAGAGACCTCCTGCAGCAAATAGTGGAGCTGTGCAGGCCACGCCTCACACACAGAACCAACAGAGGGGAACCCATCCCAGTGGAAACCAAGGTATGTGTTGGCCTAAGAATACTAGCAACAGGTACCTTCCAGAGACCAACTGGTGATATGATGGGGATATCACAGGCATCAGCCTCCAGGGTACTGCACCAGTTCCTGGATGCCATGTCAGCACATGTCGGTGATCATGTATATTTCCCCAATGCCCGTGAGGTATTGGCCAGCAATATCGTCTCTTCCAGCAAATAGCGGAATACCCTGAGGTAGTGGGTGCAATAGACTGCACGCATACGCATCAAAGCACCAGCCGGTGAGCGGGTAGGGCATACATCAACCGCAAGGGCTTCCCTCCATCAACTGCCAGGTCGTGTGTGATGCCCAGGGCATAATAATGAATGTGTGTGCTGGCTGTCCTGGGAGCTACCATGATTCCCACATCTGGCATTTGACGCAGCTGTACCAGACATTTGCCAATGGGGACATCCTGCACGGACACCTAGTGGGGGATGCAGGTTATGCACTGGAGCCGTGGCTGATGACACCCATCAGAAACGCACACACACCTGAACAGGAACGCCATAATGAGGCACACGCACAAACACGTAATGTAATAGAGCATGTGTTTGGGCTGCTCAAGTCACGGTTCCGGTGTCTGGACACATCTGGTGGAGCCTTGCAGTACACACCAACTACATGTACCCAAATTGTCATGGTATGTGCTATGCTACATAATATGATCTTGCGAAAACAGCTGCAGCAGGACCAGCATAGGGCCGGGCCAAACAGCCCCCACCATTGCCAAGGCCATCACAGGCAGAGCGTGACTCGGAGGAGGAACAACCTGAGCCTGCCCCAGTAGGCAGAAGGAGGCGTGCCCAGTATGCCCTGGCCTTGGCAAAGAGGCAACGCATAGCACATACACTGGCTCAGTAGGAACCCTGGGAATGATACCCCTCTGACTCACTCAGATAATAACAGGGATGCCTAAAATGACATGACCTGCTCACAAACATGTACAGGGAGTGTAATATGTGCATCCGACAGAGGCAGCCCTGCAGCACCACCTGAGGCATGAATGCCATGTGTTAAGTAATGTAACACCATGTACTATATGCACACCTGAGGACCCTGACTAACATCCTACCCTCACCAAGCATCATGCCACAATATGACAATGAGATGATCAAGTGCAATAATTGACTGAAGTATCGCAGTTAGTCAAAGGGGATCCAATGTGTGCCAGCCTGGGATGACATGCTGAGCATGACATGATGCTCCACCTGCTAGGACTGGCGTGCACCTATCAGTGCAGGCCGTATGGATACTGGCAAAGGCTGTTGTTACCCACAGTGTGCCCTGAATAGGTAAGGCTCAAAACACAAACCTATCTCCATAGGTATCAGAAGGGATAAGAATAAGATAAGGGATAAGTCGAAACAGCAAGATGCATGCAGTCTAAACTCACCCAGTATGGAGAATGTTGATATCTGTGCTGTAACAGAAAACTGAGTCAAGGCTCACAACAGCACCCTAACACTACCAGGTTACACCTCATACTGTGCTGTACAGCCTCAAAACATGGAACAAGCTACAAAAGGAGGGTGACTAGCAAGAATTGTCAAGGATAACCACACCCCATGTTGGTACCACAACAAGAAGCAGCATGGACTAGCCATGGTCAAGTAACAGTGGCTAAAACTGCCCCCAGTTTATAGCCTGCTACAGACTACTGTCCCAACACCAGGAACTGCACCTGGCCTATGCTGGAATACATGAATATATCAAGTCCTCCAAACCACATTATATTGGGTGACTGAAAATACCCAGACATAGACTGGGAGCATTATACTAGCTCCAACAGTGTAGGACAAAAGTTCATAGAATCCATAAACCAAAATGCCCAGGAACAACGTACCACTCCCACAAGAGAGGTAAGCATACTGGATGTGATAATCAGCAACATGGGTACTGGATGGCAAGACGAGAAGTGTATTGCTCACTGGTAAAACCAGACCATAGAGTAATCACACTGGATATACAAATCCTGACCACAGTCCCTGGCCAGAAAACCACAGTGGAAAACATGTGTAAAGCAATATTTGCACTCCTCCAAACTGATGTGGAATCCATTAAAGGTCCTGTGCAGGTGCAAAATATGGGCCACACCTCAGAACCTGTAATACAGCCATTCCATGAACACTGCCAGGAATGCTTGGATTATGCAATCCTAAATTAAAACAAGACACAATGCCATACACAGGCATCTGGCATGGTGGACACCAGCCATAACCAAACCATGCAAGAGAATGAGGAAGCTACTACATGATAGAGCAAACATAAACAATGAAGTAATCACTGATCAGTAGTATGGCAATAAAATATGTCCACACATACAATCCACTAAGGCCAGCCACAACAAGTTGAATCTGTGAATCCTGAGGCAATGTTACACCTGCCCCAAGTACACAGACAACCCCAACTCCACCCAAGAAATACAAATATATGTGAGAGATGCAACCATCTATCCAAACTGGAGGCTGAGCTCCCTCAACTCAGTACTCCCAAAACTAGTCAGGAGGAGAAGGTAACCACACACACCACAAACACAGTCCCACATAGACCTATCACAACTGCAAACCAAAGACATAAACACAGAAAAACATTCCCGGAGGCACAAATTACAAACACAGCACACCAACAGAGGCCTCTAAAGCAGACACCCAATCAAACAACCTCCAAACATAGCACATGCAACACATAGTACACAAAGCTGGTGTGCCAAACAGTCACAGGCCAGAAGGAGAAACAACATGCCTGATACAGTTGTAATAGGTGACTCCATAGTCAGACACACTGCTGTTGCGCACACCAGACTGAACAAGGGAAAGGGTACAGTAAGCTGCCTGTAGGCTGCCACAATACGCCACATAACAGAAGTATGCAGGTCACTCCAAAGCAAGTAGAAATATGATGCAGTCATAGTCCATGCTGGTGTGAATGACCTGAGATGTACCTCCCTAGACTACATGAAAAGAGACATAGATGAGCTCTCTGATTATGTAGTCCAGGCCGGTATGACACTCACCATTTGCAGCATCCTACCCTTACCAAGAATAATGCCACAGTACAAACACGGAATGATCAGTCATAGCAAGTGGCACACTTACTGGTGTCATTCCAAGGGGATCCAATGTCTGTCTGCTTGGGATGTCATGCTTGACAAGCCACGCAGCTGTTCCTGGGATGGCTTGCACCTGTTACCCCTGGGCGTCTGGATATTGGATAAGGCCTTTGCCACCTCCATAGAGCCTTTTGTAGGCAAGGCTGAAAAGACTAAACCACCACCCTAGAAAACATAAGTGTAAAGAAACATAAGGGTAATGCTGACCAATGCCAGATGTGTAAACCCCAATATGCATGCTCCCAAGGCCATCCCCAGTATGGAGAACATTGATGTCTGTGCAGTGACAGAAACCTGCTGCAAGCCTCCTGACAGCACACCAGCACTACCAGGTTATACCACATATCATGTGTCATGGCCCCAAAACCTGGAACAAAACATAAAAGGAGGGTGAGTATCCATATTCAGCACAGACACCCATACGTCCAGGTAACTGACAATGCACAAGGCATTGGAGTCCACCCATGTGCAACTAACTGTAGGCAAGACTGCTGTACAGTCTGTAGCATGCTACAGACCACACTCTCACACACAGGAACCCCACCCAGCCGTCCTGAAGACACTGGACAGTATGAATGTCCCACCAAATACCAAACAAGGTACCACAAATTACCACATAGGTGGTAAACCATTATGTATGGAAGGAGTAATCAGGGACCTAGGGACACAAGTGGACAGTAACCTGTTATGTGACACTCACATTGCCAATGTGGCTAGGAAGACTGTCTACATTGGACACCGTATCATGAAAGGATTCACATCTACGTCAACAGAGGTCATTGTGCCCCTATACTGTTCTCTTATCACACCCATAATCTAGTACAATGCCTCATATGGGATGTACCTTACCTGACACCTGCAGCAGTTAGAAAGACCTCAAAGGTACCTCACCAAGAGGATAAAGGGTCTCAAATATATGTCATATGCTGCCTGGCTGTAGACACCCCAGCTGAATGCAGTCACATACTGCCTACACAGAGGCATTGCATGCCTGTTGTACAAGGCCATGCCCAACACAGGAGTAATGGACATGCTCCACCCCAGAAAACTCAAAGCCATCGGAGCTGTGAGAGTGAGAGATGTCAACCTCAACAAATAATGAAATAGGATGTGCTGGAGGGACAGATACATAATCCAGAGGCTCCCCACACCCTGGACCAGAATCCCACTCCATGTTAGGCAGAGCCCCTCACTGACACTCTTCAACAGGAATCTTGCCAAGTGGATGGATGATTGTAGAGTTACACTGGGGGTCTTCACTGTGTCATGTCCAGACAGAGGCACAGCAAAGCAAATCATAAATGGCCATAATATTCACATAGCAAGGGTGGCAAAAGCCACACACACTCTGGCTAGGCTAACAAATGCCCTAGGGTGGATAGCCTAGTATGAACCTATGAACCTATGAAGATACAAATTGTACAGGACACTAAGGATAATCCCAAGGCTTTCACAACTGATGGTAGGAACCGTGTTGGGAATTCACAGATATGCTCTGAATCACACAAATATCACAAACAACATACCAAACACACACACATATTGCCAACATACATCCTGACAGGTGCAGTGCAACCCCCAGAATGCAGAATATCTATCCCAGCAGACTGCTGGCCCCTGACATTGCAGATGCTGAGGTAACAGCCAGCATCTACAAAGCAAAACACACAGCAGCAATGGTATGAGATGGTGTCCTGGGCTGAGTCCAACATGGACTCCAAGACGAATGGAATGCCAAATCACACTACTGCTCAATGTCAGCCTTACCACAGGATATGTACCCAAAGAGCAGTGTACAACAACAGTGGTCCTTCTCAACAAAGGTGTTGCCTGAATGGATACTGAAAACTACCACCCCAGAATCCTGAGAAGCTCGGTCTGCACAGCTATGGAAAGGATCAGCATGTACCACAGACATAAAGATATTGGGGACCTACTGACACCAGACCCTACCCAGTGTGGCTTTCTTAAGTGCAGATCCTGCCCCTAAACATGTTTGACTCAATTGAAACAGTCATTAAGGTCATTGATGAGGGCAATGTGGTCCACACAGCGTAGCTGGACCTTGCAAAGGCTTCTATACAATACCCTACGTGTTCATTATAGATAAGCTCACCAGCTTAAATATAAACCCCTATGTCAGTAGAGGGGTTGCAAACCAGACCAAGGACAGAACAGACATGGTCAGACATGCTGCAGCCATGTCAGACTACAAACCAGATATAACTGGCATCCCACAAGGCTTGGTCCTGGGATCTCCCTCATCTGGTATATATGTCCCATAGGTACAGGCAAACATGGAAGGACTGTGTCTGAACATGTTTGCAGAGGACTACAAACTGCTCACCATATATGATCCACCAGCTGACACAAGCATCCCACAAAAGGGCCACATAGAAACAGACAACTGGTGCCATAGCCATGTCAGCAAGCTAATTGCAGAAAAGTGTATAGTCAACCCCGTGGATATACAGTAAGTGCCCACCAATTACCACATAGGTGTTAACCCATTACGTAGTTAACATGTAATGAGAGACCTGGGGACACAAGGTGATAGATATCCTGCATTGGACAAACATGTGCTGTAGTGTTTACAGAAACATACCATATACCCACCTAATCATGAAGGTTGTCAGATCTAGATAAGGGGAGGTCATTGTGGCTCTGCAGTCATCCTTCATCAGTGTTACAATTGACTACAATAGCCCCTGTGGGATGTACCTCAGCAGACACCTCCATCAACCGTAAAGTCCCCAACAGTACCTCACCAGGAGTATCAAAGAGCTTGCACAGATGCCATGTGTTGCCTGTGTTGCTGGTATCAATAAACATGCTGCACCTTGTACAATCTGAATGGCAGTGAGCTATGCACATGAGAGACCTGAACCCCAGCACTGACTTACATAGGACAAGCTGTACTGCATGATCCATAACACAGAAGCCACCCCCACCCATGAGTGAACTCCCAGTACAGGCTACCCATAGAGTCACTTATCGATTTTCCTCAATAGGAATCTTGATGAGTGGATGGGAGATGGTAGCTTTATCCTGGGTATCACTGTCATGTCACAGGTAGACAGAGGCACAGTATACTAACCATGACATATGTCATGGCAAACTCCACTTACAATGTGTGTCGAAGGACAAACACACTCTCCAACTAGCATTAGACATGGACTAGGGCACATCGCTAGTGTTTGCAAATGTACACCTATGTTGTGGAATACACTACCAATGTTGGACAAGCCTGGTTTAAGTAGTTCATATCTGAACAGAATGCAACATGGTCAGATGTACACAACTGGCCCCTAACCAGGCTGTTGTGCTCACTATCGAAATGTAAAGCAGTGATAGCACTAAAGCCCAGGATACTGTCCACCACAGTCAAAGTACTACCAGTACACTATACAGTACTACAGTGTTAGGTCAGTGTGAAAGGATGTTGACAACTGTATGCAAAGTATCCCATGCAAACACTGCAGGCACAGTATAATCCTGTTGTGTTCACACACAAAGCAGTTGTACAGTAACTACACAACATGACACACAACACACAACCATAAGCGGGTGATATTTGTTGAAGTTCACACTCATCCACAAATGTGGTGGGCTGCAGAGTTCAACATATGGAATGCTCACACTGGGCATGCTCACACACTTTGATAAATGAGACATATGTCAGACAACATGCCATGGGAAGGCTGAACTGGGCATGCTCACACACTTAGGCCAAATCTCAGTTTAGCAGTTGGCCACACATATCTGGTATTTTTACGTGTTATTCCAGGAACCAACCACATTACAGCAGTCTGCCCAGTGCACACAGTTAAATGACTACAGAGACATACGTGATATAGTGGATCCCTCCCATATGCAAACATCTTCCACAGATGCACAAGTTGTTCATACAAACAGGGAATGCTATGGCAATAAAGATGTGCAAACAGTCTATCAGCAACAAATAATGTGCATTTGACAATTAAACATATGGGTGTAGAGGTCAACACTAGGCTGTTTGCCCTAGGGAATGACAGCTTAGCCAGAGTGTGCTTGGCATCTGCCTCCCCACAGGATGCACATTCCCCTTTCTAAACACCGATGATGTCAGCACCCTATAAGTACAGCAGGAGAAAAGAAACCTCCCAGTAATGCGAATAGCGTGCTCCGCTAATGCGTCCGTTTCAAGTGTCATAACATAGTTAGATAGGGGTTTGAATCCTACAAATGCTTAGTGTGAGTGGGGTTGGTGTGTGTATGCAAGTCTATGGGAGAGAAATGTCCCTTTTGGCAACTGGGAAAACACACTACAGGATGCACATTCCCCTTTCTAAACACTGATGATGTCAGCACCCTATAAGTACAGCAGGAGAAAAGAAAACTCGCACTAATGCAAATAGTGCACTCTGCTAATGCATCCATCTCAAGTGTCATAACATAATTAAGTAGGGGTTTGAATCCTGCAAATAATAAGTGTGTGTGTTTGGCTGAGGGGGGTTAGTGTGTGTGAAAAAAATGTCCATTTTGGCAACTAGGAGAACAGACTACAGGATGCACATTCCCCTTTCTAAACACTGATGATGTCAGCACTCTATAAGTATAGCAGGAGAAGGGAAATCTTCCAGTAATGCGAATAGCGCGCTCTGCTAATGCATCCGTCTCAAGTGTCATAACATAGTTAGGTAGGCGTTTGAATCCTGCAAATGGCAAGTTTGCATGTTTGGCTGAGGGGGGTTAGTGTGTGTGTATGAGGGAAATGTCCTCTTTTGGCAACTAGGAGAACAGACTACAGGATGCTCATTCCCCCTTCTAAACACTGATGATGTCAGCACTCTATAAGTATAACAGGAGAAGAAAAACTTCCCAGTAATGCGAATAGCGTGCTCTGCTAATGCCTTTGTCTCAAGTGTCACAGCATAGTTAGGTAGGTGTTTGAATCGTGCAAAGGGCAAGTGTGTATGTTTGGCTGAGGGGGGTTAGTGTGTGTGCAATTGTGTATGAAGGAAATGTCCCTTTTGGCAACTAGGAGAACAGACTACAGGATGCACATTCCCCTTTCTAAACACTGATGATGTCAGCACTCTATAAGTATAGCAGGAGAAGGGAAACCTCCCAATAATGCAAATAGCGTGCTCTGTTAAAGTATCTGTCTCAAATATCATAACATAGTTAGGTAGGGGTTTGAATCCTGCAAATGACACGTGTGTGTGTTTGGTTGAGGGGGGTTAGTATGTATGAAGAAAATGTCCCTTTTGGCAACTAGGAGAACAGACTACAGGATGCACATTTCCCTTTCTAAACACTGATGATGTCAGCACCCTATAAGTACAGTAAGAGAAGGGGAAACCTTCCATTAATGCGAATAGCACACTCTGCTAATGCATTCGTCTCAAGTGTCATAACATAGTTAGATAGGGGTTTGAACCCTGCAAATGGCAAGTGTGTGTTTTTGGCTGAGGGGGGTTAGTGTGTGTGAGGGAAATGTCCCTTTTGGCAACTAGGAGAACAGACTACAGGATGCACATTCCCCTTTCTAAACACTGATGATGTCAGCACCCTATAAGTAAAGCAAGAGAAGGGAAACCTCCCAGTAATGCAAATAGCAAACTCCGCTAATGCGTCCGTCTTGAGTGTCATAACATAGTCAGATAGGGGTTTGAATCCTGCAAATGGCAAGTGTGTGCTTTTGGCTGAGGGGGGTTAGTGTGTGTGAGGGAAATGTCCCTTTTGGCAACTAGGAGAACAGACTACAGGATGCACATTCCCCTTTCTAAACACTGATGATGTCAGCACCCTATAAGTACAGCAAGAGAAGGGAAACCTCATAGTAATGCAAATCGCACACTCTGCTAATGCGTCCATCTCAAGTGTCATAACATGATCAGATAGGGGTTTGAGTCCTGCAAATGGCAAGTGTGTGCTTTTGGGTGAGGGAAATGTCCCTTTTGGCAACTAGGAGAACAGACTACAGGATGCACATTCCCCTTTCTAAACACTGATGATGTCAGCACCCTACAAGTACAGCAGGAGAAGGTATGTGGCATGGACAATGACTGAGTCATATGTGTCCATGCCTCTGACCAACCTGCATGCTTGTGTTATGTGGTGGACCATAGTGCCCCACAGGCATATCACTGTGACCTGCACCTTGTCCAGCCTGGTGAGCGTGACCATACTGTACCGGACAATAATGGTAGCTAACACAACTGTGGCAGGTGTGTTGTCTAGCCATACAGGCTGTGAGTGGCACACAGGATTTGTGTGATGTGTTCAGGCATAACGTATGCCTGTGTGCCAGCTGCAGAGGTGTGTGCCGCTCAGGCAGGATGCTATTCTAAGGCTCCATGAATGGCCCAGTGTGTTCACGTGCTTGTATTGCTGTCAGTGTAGGTCTACATCAGACTGGTATTGTAGTCACTGTAGTATTGCATGCCACCTGACAGGTTATGCCAGTACTGGGTTCAGAGTGCTTAGTCCCCAGTTAGGCTATGTGGTTCCATCTCATACATGTGTTGTATGTCCATGTGTAGGGGAGAGGGTTGACTGTGTACATGTGGCAGCTGTGACATTGCCACATGACCCACATATTCCACAACTGTAGCATAGAGGTGACTGACAACTGACCTTTGAACATGCTACCATAGTATTGTGATTGCCATGGTGATTAACAGCACATAGGGCTAATGGGGAACAAGGTACATAGGTTCATAGGTTCATAGCATCATACTAGGCAATCTGCCCTAGGGCATTTAAGAACCTAGCCAGAATGTGTTTGGCTGTCGCCATCCAATGTAAATATATCTTGCCATGCCCTTTTGCAAGGTTAGTATACTGTGCCTCTGTCTAACAGTGACACAGAAGTGATACCCGGGCTAACCTACAATGTCCCATCCACTCATCAAGATTCCTCTTGAAGAGAGTCAATGAGGACTCTTCCTAACCTGGACTGGGATTTTATTCCAGAGTGAAGTGAGCCTCTGGGTTATGAATCTGTCCCTCCAGCATGTCCTATTTATTTCAGTGCTGAGGCTCAGGTCTCTCAAGCGTGTATCCCGATGGGATTTGGATATTCTCAGGTGCAGCATGCCCATTAATTCGGGTTCGACATGGTGTTATACATTAGGCACAGATCGCCTCTGAACAGGCGGTATGCCACTGAGTAGAGCTGGGGTTTATTTAACCGGTCAGCATATGGCATCTGTTTGAGCCCTTTGATCCTCTTGGTGAGGTACTTGTGGGGTCTTTCCAGTTGCTGCAGGTGTCTGGTAAGGTACATCCCGACAAGGGGATTGTACTCAATTATGGGCCTGATGAGGGATGAGTAAAGAGGCACGATGTCCTCCCCTGATGTAGATGTGAATCCCTTCATGATGGGGTGGGCTATATACAATGTCTATCTAACCACTTTGGCCACGTGGTTGTCAAATGAGAGATTGCTATCAACTTGGGTCCCCAGGTCCCTAATTACTTCTTCTGTACATAATGGAGTACCACCTATGTGGTACTTTGTGGGCACTTTGCTTTTGCCAAAGGGAATGACTATACACGCTCTTGCATTCAGCTGAAGGCCATGGCTCTGGCACAAGTTGTCTGTTTCTATGATGCCCCTTTGGAAGATGCTTGTGTCGGCTGGAGAGTCGATTATGGTGGCCAGTTCGCAGTCATCTGCATATTTGGTCAGCCACAGTCCTTCCATGTTGGCCTGTACCTCCGATAAATATATACCAAACAAGAGAGGTCCCAGGACTGAGCCTTGTGGGACACAACTCGTAACTGGTTTGGAGTCTGGCATGGCTCCAGCAATTCTAACCATGTGGGTTCTGTCCTTGAGCCAGTGTGCAATCCATCTAGTGACATAGGGGCTTATATTTAAGCTGGTGAGCTTCTCTAGAATGCCCAAGTGGGGTATTGTTTTGAAGGCTTTTGCGAGGTCCAGGTAGGCTGTGTGAACCACCTTCCCCTCGTCAATGGCCTTGGTGACTGTTTCAAAGAAATCAACCAGGTTTGAGAGGCAGGATCTGCCCTTAACAAAGCCAAACTGGGTATGAACCAGTGTCTGTAGGTCCACAATATCTATATCTATGTGGTCCATGATGATCCTTTCCATAGCTCTGCAGACCAAGCTAGTGTGGCTTATGGGGTGATAGTGTCCAGGATCCGTTGAGGCACCACCTTTCTGTAGAGGGACCACTGTTGCTGTACGCCACACTTTGGACACATATCCTGTAGTAAGGCTGGGATTGAACAGTAGGTTTATGTTTGGTAGTAGCACGTCTTGGTGGTCATGTAGGACACAGCCTGGGACACTGTCTCGTCCCATTGATGCAGTGTGTATTGCTTTGGAGGCGGCTCTTACCTGAGCATCTGAGATGTCAGGGGCAGCACTCTGCTGGGATACATATTTGCCCTTTCAGTGTGGAGGGGGGTGAGAAGGTTGCACTGAACCTGTCAGCTAGAATGTTGGCAATGTCTGTGGGTTTGGTGTTTCTATTGACATTATGGACTACCTCTGAGCATATCTGGGAATTACCACCCAGGTTCCTAACATAACTAAAGAAAGCCTTGTGATTATCCTTAGTGTCCTGTGCAATTTCTGTCGAAGCTGGCCTTAGACAATCTTATGAGTGCCTGTAGTTATTTGCTAATACTGATCAGTGATGCCTTCCCTATTTGTGAATTTGCTGTATCATTTGGTAGCTTCCTCCTTCTATTGTGTAGTTTGTTTATGGCTGGGGTCCACCAGACAGGACGTCTGCCTTTGGAGGATTGGGTCTTGGTTTTATTCGGGATCACATGATCCATGCATTCCTGAAGGCGTCCATAGAATGTGTTTATAGAGGAACCTGCGGTCTGGTCTGTAGTTTCCACAGGCCCGGGGGCTTTGAAGGTTTCCACCTCAGTTTTGAGGAGTGTGAATTTGCTTTAGAGAAGTTGTTCACTGTGGTGTTCTGGGCAGGGGGTGGGGTCGGGATGTGTATATCCAGTGAGATCAGTTTATGGTCCGATCTTACCAGTGAGGGATACACTTCTGGTCTGGAGCATAGAGTCCCCATGTTGGTGATGATCAGGTCCAGTATGTTTCCCCTTCTTGTGGGAGTGGTAACAAGTAGTTCCATAGCATTTGAGCTCATATATTCTAGGAATCTTTGGCCTAGGGTGTTGGAGCTAGAGTCATGCTCCCAGTCCATGTTTGGGTAGTTGACGTCGCACAATATAATGGTGTTTGGAGAGACCTTCATATTTCCACTGTTCACAGGATGGCCGAGTGCAGTTTTTGGGTGTGGGAGGGTGGTCTGTAGCAGGCTATAACCTGGAAGGCAGTCTCACCCATTGTTAGTTGCACATGGATAGTCTCTGATGCTTGGTGCTTTGCCACCAACCTGGAGGTGTGGGTATCTTTGATGAATATCAATACTCCCCCTCCATTTGTGGTTCGTTCCACATTTTGGGGCTGAAAAGCATGGTATGAGGTTAAACCTGGTAGTGCTGGTGTGCTCTCAGTAGCCCTGAACCAGGCATCTGTTACTGCACAGATATCGATGTTCTCCATGCCAAGGAGAGTTTCAGGTGCATGCATCTGGAGGTTTAGACTTCTGGCGTTGGGTAGCATTACTCTTAGTTTCTTATCCCTTGTGATACCTATGAAGGTGGGTTTGTCATTTGAGCCTTGCCTAACATAGGCACTATGGGGGTAGCAAGAGCCTTTGCCAATATCTGAAAGCCCAGGGGTGACAGGTGCAGGCCGTCCCTAGCGAAGCAGGTAGTTCAACAGAAGATGAATATGTGAAGGTGTAGTGCCTGTGATTAGTTAGCAGTAGCATATATGACTGCTCACGTGGACACATGCCAGGTAAGTCATATGCACTGTGTCACAGGCAATGTACATGTGAACAGGACAAACAGTGACATCCTGTCAAGTGAGACATGGACATACATATAGTAAGCTATGCAGATGGCACTAGGAGTCCACAGAAGCTCTATAACTATGCATTGCAGGTGTGATCAGTATTCCAGGGTAATTGCAAGCAAACATGCATGCAAACAAAGCTACAGTAAACAGGGCTGCATGTAGTCCATTGTACAACAAACAAGCTGTACCACTTCCAGTAGGTAACACTGCAAATATGCAGGCACTATGCACATGTACATGGAAATACATGGGTCAGATGGCTAGGGTCCAGTCTCAGCGCACACAAGTGTACAGACCATGTACTGTCAGGATGTACAATAACTGGATGGAAACCCATGTGCTCATACCTGCAGTAATACACATGTCAAATAACAGACACTGAGCCTTCACTCAGTGGTTCCATACTTAGTAGGATGTATGCTACCTGGCCTGCCACCACAGTATCCCTGACATATATGGGGACTCTCCCTCCTGTGACAGTTAGTTTTGTGTGTTGGGGCTGTCTAGCATGGTATGAGATGTGAGCTTGCAGTGCTAGGGTGCTCCTGTGTGTCCTGTACCAGTCGTGTAGTACTGCACACATATCAACATCCTCAAACATCCGCATTGCAGAGTCCAGTGTGGGCAACATGCCACTTGCAGTTTACATGTCCATCATTGCGTATTACTACATTCATTACCTTATCCCAGTGCTACCTATGTATGTAGCCTTCTGTTGACATCATTACCACCAGTATGCCAACATGTGCAGATGATACACTATGGTACTTACCATGGGTGTAGACAACAGTACATGACAATCACACACTTACTGCATCAGGCATGCTGTGATATACCCACAATTAATTCAGCACACAGTACTGTTAACAACATGATACTATTACTACACATCTATGTGGTCACCCTGTGCATCAGCAACATGTTAACCTGTACCTGCACAGTTGTTACAGATTGCAGGAGGTGGCACAGTTTCATCATATGCACAGGGTGTGAACTTGGTATGCCTGAGTCAGCCACCGATACCACCGATTGACATGTATGTGTATGTGTGTTGGTGAGGGACAGCAGTAGAAGGTGGGGCAATGTTGATGCAGTGTGTGCATGTATGCGGTAGCCCTAGGTGTTGTCAATTTGCATGTGTGTATGGATGCACACAGTTCCACCTCATGGCTGCCATATACTGGTGTTTGTGGACAGCCACAGACTGTACCTGCCAGGTCATACAGATCAGTGTCTCTGGCCACGGACATGGTACCTGTGCCTTGCAGGGGTGCTACGGACCATATCCGGTACCAACCCAGACTGGGTACTGTCATCAGAAGCAGGTGTTCGTTGACTGGACACAGATCCCTGTCGGGCCTGGCCAGAGCCACGTGCACATGGTCTCCTGGGGCGGTCTGATGACAGCACAGACCCAGCATTGCTGGGGCTGCTGCTGGCACTATGGGGCGGCCGCGGCCCTGTTGTCGTCCGTGATGACTGCCAGCTGCTGCTGTTACTGGCATATGGCCACGTCGATGCCTCAACTGCCCACCATCGCCCTGGCTCATGGACATGTAGTTGTGGAACCGGTCTAATATGTCCCCACAATGTCTGTCTATGACATCGGTGAAATCACGGATGGCAGCCGCAATGTCACGCATACTGTCAGTCATGGCTGTGCGACATGCTGTCAGCTCCCTCAGACCCTGTCTGGTGTACCGTTCCATATGTGACTGTGCCTGCATGACAGCCCGAAACATAGCTGAGGTTGTAAGACCTCTGTGGGCACGTCTGACAGGGGCAGTATGCCCATGGATGCTCCCACGAGAACCCCTGGACATCTGTCTGTGTGGTACCATCTCTGGGCCATGCCCATGGCTGCTGTGTGGGGAGGCATGTGCCACAGATACCACATTACCCTGGTCAATGCCCACTGTATGCTGTCCATCACCTAGGGACATTGGTGACAAAGGGTGTATTGGCAGGATAACTGTGCGCATTGATGGGGTCGACAGCTGTGTACTGTCAATCGGCTGACCAATGGCGGACCCTGGCATACCTTCCTGTGCCATTACACAGATGTCATCATTATCAGTACCCATGGCACCTGATTCAGGTTCCCTGCTACATGACACCAGAGCAGCACCAGAACCTGTGGGAGGGAAACAGGAAACACAGTTTACAATGTCTACACATTACCAGTGATGCACACATGCACATGCACATGCACAGGTGCACACATGCACACATGCACAGGTGCACACATGCACAGGTGCACGCATGCACACATGCACATGTGCATACATGCGCAGGTGCACACGTGCACACATGCACACGTGCACACATGCACACGTGCACAGGTACACATGCACACATGCACACATGCACAGGTGCACACATGCACACATGCACACATGCACAGGTGCACACATGCACACATGCACAGGTGCACACATGCACACATGCACAGGTGCACACATGCACACATGCACACATGCACAGGTGCACACATGCACACATGCACACATGCACACATGCACAGGTGCACACATGCACACATGCACACATGCACAGGTGCACACATGCACACATGCACACAGTTTCACACAATTGTACAGTACTCAGTATGTGTGATATCAACACACAGACACAGACACACCTACATGCATACAAAGAGCACTACTAAGTGAGCCAAATATTACTATTACTATCAAGACTATTACAGGAATTGTTAATACACACTCACCAGCATGGATAGGCTGCATTGCTGTTATACCAGAGGGACCTGCAGACGTGAAGAAACTAATGTCAGTGGGCACAACTGTGCCATTGTTACTGAGTATGATACAGGTCAGTAGTACAACAGTCGCCTTTCACAGGTCAGCTGCTAATATTGAGGATATCACACTTGCACATTAAATACTATGGTGACAGCTACAAACCAAGGACACACCTCACACATGCATTAACTACCAGTGTACACAACAGTCAACTATACATATGGCATATTACCTGCACGTTCACTGTCTTGCTGCTGCGTGGCTCCAGCCTCCATCATAATGCATGTCTGCTGCTGTTGTTGTTGCTGGCGGACTGGAGCCACTACACTCATGAGTAGTCCCTCCAGTCTGGTGAGTGGGGGATGTGTAGCCACCCCACCACCTGTGGCGACCTGTTGCCTGTGGATATCCGATGCATGCTGATGGACATGTCTGATTAAATCACTGCAGTGATGTCGTACCTGCTCATATGTCCTATTATGCGTGCCTATGTCATTTACCCGATGGACCAGGTCTTGCCACAGTGCAGCCCTCTCCTGCTGATTCTGGCTGGTGCGGGAAAAGAGTATTGCATAATCCCGCACCAGGCTCTGGTGTATCTCCTCATCCTCAGCTGTGGAGTAAGTGGGATTCCGCGGGTGAGCCATGTACCTGAGAAAGAAAATAACCTGATATCAGCAATATATGTCAGCAGAATTTGGCACACATACTACACATGCTACTCGACTGTTATGATACAACATATCTCACATATATAGCATCTGTCTGTCTATTGGTGGATACACATGTAAATGGCCAGGTATCAGTGCTCAGCCAGCAACTGTGCAACAGTACCTGGCACACTCCATACGACATACTACCAAACCCCAGCAGTCAGAACACTGATTCAGGTCAAGAGCACCTCCTCACTCTGGGGGTTTGTATCTAGGTACTGTATGGCCTACATCATCAACTACTGTGAGCTGACCACACACTGATTGCCCTGGATATACATATCCCACCTCCACCACCAGCACAAACGACTATAGTGAATAACATTACAGATGCAAACTTTACACTTTGTAACAGTGACATGGTATCCTTTCAGCCCACTGGGCCAGTGGCAGATACAACCCACAATGCTGACCCCTACACAATTGCTTTCTACAGACATCTCCGAGAATGCATGGATCATGCAATCCCATATATGACCAAGACACTCTCCACAAAGGGACAGCATCCTGTCTGGTGGACCCCAGCCATAGACAGATTGTATTACAGAAGATGGAAGCTACTGCAAGACAGAGCATAATTCCATAAAGGGAGGGCATGTCTGAGCAGCACTAGTAAGGATCTATTTTCCATCATACAAACATCCATGGGCAACTTTGAGAGGGAAATCAAGAGGGACACTACAGATAACCAGAAGGCCTTCTTCAGTTATGTTAGCAACCTGGTCAGAATCCATCCTCTATGCCCATAGTTAGTACACAACAACAAATATTTCACTGACACCACAGATATTGACAACATTGTGGCAGACAGGTTCAGTGCAGGTGTCACCCCGGCCTCTCCCCCAAAATAAGACATAGTTATCCCAGCTGACTGTAACCTCCCTGTCATCACAGATGTCCAGGTGAGAGCCACCCTCAGGAAAGCAGAATACACAACATGAATGGGACCTGATGGTATCCCCAGTTGCATGCTACATAAACTCTGACAGGAGCTAAACACACATATAGAAGTGCTATGTAACACTAGCCTGACTACAGGATATGTACCTGTACACTGGCGCACAGCAGCAGTGGTTCCACTCCACGAAGGAGGCACCTCAACATACCAATACAATACAACACAATACATTACATTACAATACAATACTATACAATATGCTATTGCCCTGGGACTACAGCAGCGTACTGTTCTGCTACCCTGACCATTGTGACACATGTGGTGTGATGGTACCTGCTGCTGTCACACAGTTACACAGGGTGACTCATATGGCATATTACCTATCTGACTAACATTCAGCAGGGGTATGTGTGACATGTACTCATGGGGAGTCTTGCTTCTTAACACTGTGTGGTTTATTGCAGGGTATGTCTTATCTGTGGGTAGGAACTTTTACCTCCACATGTGCTCTCTATTGCAGTGGCATGGACGACACATAGCAGTCATTTAGGTTGTGGATGGTGTGAGGTGTTACTATGGTTGTTGGACATCTGTCATGGGTGTGACTTACATATGTAAATCCGGGAGTGGTAACCTCTATGTGGGTAGTATATGTGTACTCTGTGGTGTTGTCAGTCACTGTGCATTGGTAATGTGTTTGAGTGCATTGTCACAGTGTTGTACATGTCACTGTGTCCTTCTCCATATCTGTAGCTGTCATGTGAGGTCCATACCATGGCATCCATTATGTGGTGTGGAGGGGTACACCGACCTACATGTCCATAGCTGACACACCATGTTCGCTGACACATACCATGTGCAGGTATTCCAGGGATAGTGTGCCACTGTGAATATCATTGGGGCCACTATTGTACACATTTATGACCCTGTTCACCCCTGACACATGCAGTGGTGGGCAGCCAATCACATATCTGGTGGTTACTGGTGTAGGTGATTTGAAATGTGGTATGGTACTCCGGTTTTGACACTGGTGTTCACTCCATGCCTTTGTCACCAGGCACCTGTTGCAATACATCTGTACACATGTGCCTCACTCAGAATTTATATACATCTCTCTCTCTCTCTCTATATATATATATATATATATATATATATATATATATATATATATATATATGTATATAGATATATCTATATGTATATATATATATATATATATATATATATATATATATATATATATATGTCTGTATACATATACACATATATATATTGATGTACATATATTGCTATAGATGTGGAGGGGGGGGGGCACAGAGGGGGTGAGAGTGACAGAGGGGTTGGGACAGGGTGTGTTGAAGGTCTTCATATACAGTCATACCTGTAGATAGTCAGATCAGTCTGTCTATGTATATGTATCGACATATATCTATATCTGTATGTGTGCATTACATATATATGTTTGTACATATTCTATCTATCTACATCTGTCTATGTATTCCTACATCTCTCTCTATGTATGTATACATATATGCATATCATATATATATATATATATATATATATATATATATATATATATATATATACACATACATATGTTGACATACATATCCATATGATAGACAGGTATATCAACATGTTTGTCTACCATACTGTATACACACACTAACATACTGCTAAACATACATAACTGTGAAACCTACTTTGTACATTGCACTACAACCTACAATCAACCAACATTGATATGTGCACATAGATGCTCTCACATACAAATGTATGTACAGCCTTCACTGATAGTTGCTGTATGTCCCCTGCCCTTTACACATCTTCATATACATATGGATACAGACCAATGACACATATGGAGGGTTCACAGTATGTAGACCTTTATAGTATTACTTTACATTACCTGTGTTTGTCACAGCTGCTTGTGTTGCCATCTGGTTCTCTGTCCTGCTGCTCCACTTCCCAGTTGTCAGCTTTCAGGTGGCTGTTGCTGAACAATTTGTTTGTGTCTGCTTAATTGCAATTTTCTCTGTTTCTGTCTCTGTCTCTGTCTCTCTCTCTCTCTCTCTCTCTGTCTGTCTGTCTCTCACGTCCTTCTCAGGGTGCAATGAAAGTATTGCATGTGTGGACTGGGAGTACAGCATACTTTTGTAGGTATCTGCATATGCCCATGTGATGGCCTCTGCACCAATTGTTAGCCAGCATTTGCTAATTGCATGCAGCCAGTTGTGTACTGATTGCAGTTCTCACTGTGATTTCAGAACAGTGCTATAAAAGGTATGTGAGATAGGCGTAGCCCTTTCAGATTTTAAGGGCAGGGACCATGCTGTTATGCTGTGGACAATGTTCTGTGAGTGTAAAGGTTGGTATCTCTCATATTTCCAGCTGTGTTGTAGATTAACATTCCTCCATTCATTTCTCCAGTTTCCTGTACTAACTGTGTATGTACACTGACACCTACAACTACTACTACTGTTAATGTGTGTGTGTGTGTGCTTTCCTTTCACTTTTGCTTGCACTTTGTTGCTAAGGCTTCAATATTTGCCCTTTACAGTCACTACTTGTATGCCTGCTAGGTGTCCTGACTGTAGTGTGCTGCTGTAGCTTTCCTATTTTCCATGTACATTCACACCTTGGAATGCTTGCTATATCTGCTAGGGTGTTACAGCATGCAGTGTGGTCTGGCCATGGTGTGGGCCTTGACATCTATTAGGGTATTTGAGTATGCTGCTGAGCAGGCCCCAGAGACTTTCAGGTTCATCTGTTATCTGCCTCATGGAATGGTACATATCAGTGGGGTACACCCATTAAATTGTCTGGTATGCTGCAGTTGTGACTGTGGGTTAGCATGAGCATATGTATTACTACACTTTTTCTGCCATGCAAGTGGTGAATACTTTCAGGACTCCATAGTTACCATTGCATGTGTTACACCTTTCTGCCTACTGTTTGTACATTTCACATGGAGTCTGTGGGGCATCCCTGTAAGTCATTCACTGTTGCTATGTCTAGGCTCTTAACTATTCAAATATGGTGGTGTCAGACCTGTCATGTGTACAGATATTTGCAGGTTGTCCACATTTCTGCCTCATATTTTGGTCAATATCTCATGCACAGCTTTTTCTGGCAAATCACTCTGGGCTCAAGTCAGAATATAGTGACAAACATTCAAGTTTCAGACTTCATACCCTTCCAAACATCCCACAAAATGCAGACCCTGTTACTCTCTGAACTGTCTGCGTTTGTTGTAACATTATTTGTAATGTGTCCCTGGTTTTGGGCCTTTGCTCCACATATTTTATTACTTGGTCCGGATGTGTTCCTGTAAGAGGTTGTGGGGTATGGGCAGTGATTATCCTGCTGTGAGTATGTGTGTGGCTTGCAAGGTGCTATAGTGACATTATTACCTACTAGCTACCAACTAGCATGGCTGTTTCTGTTCACACACTACTATTATGGAAATCCACTAGTTTTGATAGTAATTCTAAATGGCATGCTTTGTGTACTACACATCTATATTCCCTTTACATTCATTCCTACTATTACATGATATATTTATTTTAGCACAATGTTCTTGTATAAGAGTCAAGGCTTAGTGGTAAGTCATGCAGACTACTGTTTCCAAGGTCCTGGGTTCAGGACTGCCAGTGGGATTTTATTTTGCTTCTCAACTGACTACAAGACCTGTCAATCAAAGTGACTAAGGCCCTTTTAAACAGTTGTAACCAGGTTAGCGCTGGTTTGCGTGGAGCTCACGCATGCGCACTGGCGTTTAGCTCCGCGCACACCCGCTTACAACCACTTAAATGTGCTTACTCTTGTGCACACCCGCGCTATTTTCTTTGAAAGAAATGAAAATGGGGAGACAGAAAAGTGGTGAAAAAGGGGTCACAAAGAGGGTAAGACAGTAGGGAAACAAGCTTGGGTTTTGCAGGAGGGATGTAGGTAAGGCCCATAGCTGCCCATTTCTTCATCAGCAACAGCTGTGCATATGTTTGTAATTTGGTGTGACATTTGATACCTTCCACCCCTGAGAGAGGTGTAAGGACAACAGTAATACTTGTTGTACAGCCAATTGTAATTGATAGTTTCCATGTCTGGTAGACATATGTGCGGAATGGGCAGCTATGTATGGGGCATAATTTTTTTGTGGGTACAGAGTGCCCTTTTTTTTTTTCAGGTGAGAGTGGTATGTCAGGTGAAGGTAGTCAGTACAGCTGGGGAGGTAGGTTGGATAGGTAAACAGACAAGACAAACAAGACGCATACAGGGGCGGTGTATGACACGTGTGGGGGGGTTACACAATTGACGGGGATGGAGGTTTGGATATCCAGAGCCCATGAGCCCACAGATGGCAACAGTGGAACTGATATCCCCACCCATAGGCAGTTGCCACTGTTCCTTCACTGCCCAGGACAGGGCTGTGCTGGGGGCTGTGTAGGCCGGGCAACAGGCATGCCCGTAAGTTGTGCCACCTGTGCCTCAAGCTGGCGTAGGGGCTCGAGAACAGAGTCCCGAATCTCCCTACGCACCACAGTCCGGACGCTATGGAGGGTGAGTGGTGGTTCTCCTCCGGCCACACTTGCAGAGGGGGGGGCGAGCCCCATCCCCTGCAGCGCTTCCACCCACAGGTGGCACAGGGCCACCGGAGGAGGGTCCAGACTGGGCACTAGTGCCAGGTGCACTCGCCAGCTGAGGTGGGAGAGGTGGGTCCGCTGGGACCCGCCTTCCCTGTCATTCTATGTTTTGCATTATGTCATGACAGTTTGGGTTAGTAACATACAATACCATTTGCAATTAGTTGTAACAGCATGCATTAGTATTCCCATTAACCAAACACCCAGATATTCACACCATTGAACAGCAAGCATAACACATGCATAATTTGAACAGCAATACACAGTCCAACAACATGCAGGGTTGATTGATGGCAACAGGCCATCAGGTTTGGATGTATGAACAGGGCAGATGCATCAATGGACATGCAAATATTTAGGACCCATCAGGACAAATGTCCAGGGGTGTTAATTGTGATTGCACATACCATTTTCACGTGGAATGGAGTATATGTGGTTATAGGGTGGGGTGAAGAAAATATTATTAACACCTTCGAATACCAATACATATGCTGTACATTTCTAATAGCTACAGATATATATACACACTACTGTTCTAACTACAGTTTCCTATATGATAACTACTTCACTTTGGTGATAGGACTATTCATGCTACATCAATATACATTTTATTGTTATTCATACACGTTCATATCTGGCTTTGTTCAGCAACATCATCCTGCTACATTTGCTTTATATAGCTATAGACAACTGTGGATGTTTGATATTTCAGACAATCATACTATCTGCATATTGCAGACTGAGAGCAACATATCCAGATTTTGGGATACACATTCCAGCTGCAGCAACACTTTGGACACATTTTGCAGTTTGGTTCTACTTGTCACATTCATTTCATTCTGTACTGACTGCAGTATACTTTATACATGGGTTATTACTAGTTTATTGGTGGATTCATGACTCTTTCTCACACCCTCTCACTTGTTTTCATTTTACTATTCAGGATGGTACTTACTTCTAGGCTATGATATGCACTATGATATTATAGGTGGGGCATCTTTATTTCAGAATTTATTTCATACATTTTCACTGTTCTGTTGGGATTTCGGACTGCAACACAGTTTGTAATCAAGCAATACTTGCAAACACTTTTACACTGTTACTTGCACATTTTATTAGTTAGTGACTACACTGCATTCTTTTGCTAACTGTCATACTTTTATATTTCTTTACAGTTACTGGGTGTGGATTACTGACCTGCCTGGTGGCGCAACCACACCAGCCTATCGCCATAGGCTCGTCGGTTCGCAGAACGGACACCTGCAGCTGTAATATAAATGGAGTAATATTGGAATACACATTTCCATAATATCAGCTAATTTAATTTCTTAAATACATGATTAAATGTAACTTATTCAGTTGTGGGGGGTTGGGCATTTGCCGGGCCTCCTGTATCCATAGGTTCAATTGGTCCTGCTTGCATCTCTTCAGGTCCGCATGGTGGTGACGGACCTGCTCACCAGTCCTTGGAATCCCTGTGGCACTGGTAAGATCATGAGCCAACCGGTCCCACGCCTCAGCCCTATATGCTCCCCACAGGACCTGGCCCTGCATGAGTTGGGCCTCATGATTGTGGACTAGGAGCCAGACCATGTATCTGGACTCCTCAACACCCCACCTCTGTGCTCGAAAGCAACTACCCTCACCTACACCTGACATTCTGGCTGCAAGTCAGTTCTACAATCGTTTATGCTGTGTATTCCCGCCTATGGGGCTTATATATGCCGTTTTTCCCGCACTTCTCTGTGATTGGCCATTTTGGAATTGTATCCACTTCACAAGACCTGCTTTGTCATGCTCCACTTTCTATTCATTCCTATATATGTGCTATTACTGCATTCCTGAGTACAGTTGTCGTAGCTTAGTGGTTCAATACCTTGACTATGGTGCATGATATCCTGGGTTCGAACCTGGCCACTGCTTTTTATATTTTCTGACTGTCTAGACAGGCTAGGGGGTGCATCTGTGTAAAGGCAGTTTTGTTACAGCTTGCTCAACGTTGCCCGTCGGTTAGTTTGTTGGCGCGGTGCGTAGCTCCGCGCAAACGGGGTGCGCTGGTTTAAGCCTCATTTGGCTATGAGCACGCATAGTCATCTCAGCTCAGCTAGGGGCACACAGTTTGAGCATGTGAAGCCACTGCTCAGCTATGGGCACTTATTTTGCACCTGTTAAACCACTGCTCACCTACAGGCAGATGCACTCACCTTGTTAAACTGTCGCTTAGCTATAGGCACATGTGGCATTTTTTTATTGTTTTGTTACCTCACATTTCTTCAAAATAAATGGACTATTTCATTACATTTTACATTAAATGTGATTTTATATGTGTACATGTTTGTCAGGGACTTGTTTCGTGCTTATTTTGCTAAAAATAAGAGTTGGTGTTGTGGGGGCTCAAACCATGAATGCCTGCTCTTCAGCCAACATCTCTACTGCTACGCTATTGCTTCTTGGCTTACTTTGCATATTTAGTTCTTATATGCTTTCCCACTGACTGCTAACTGTAGCTGCGCTACGGGCACGCCAGCATAAGCAGCGCACTCACGGTTAAACATTTTTACAATTTAAAAAAAATATAACATGTTCATTTATATATTTTATGTTCATAGTCTGTGGGGGCATGTGTTGTGTTGTGTTTATTCACATTTCCGTGGACTCTGTTGTGGGTGTTTACTTTGGGCACTTTTACACTTCTGGGGGCGTGTCCTCTTGCAGGGCTCGGCCTACGGACACGCCCCCTACTGTCTTACACGGACCGTGTTAGACTTAGGTGTGATTCAGCATGCTCTCATGAATATGCAAAGCATGCTGACATCACTCCGTTTAACTGCAGCCTCCGTGTAAGAGTTATAACTCTTACACGGAGGCTTCATGAATCCTTGCCTATGTTTTCTTTATGTAATGTTACTACATAGAGCTTTTCTTCTCAGGCCTCTGCTGAAAATGGGTTCTGACAAGTCAGACGTTTCCAGCAAACAAATGTAAAATAAAATAAAATAAAAAAATAATAAATATATGTGTTGATATTACAAGTCAGAACCTTCTTCCTTATGATATTGTTTACAGTCAAACAAAACATTTGCCTTTAGAAGACAGACTGAAAAAAGTATGGCCATGACTATCTCAGAAGGGTGGGACCATGGTAGTAGATGGATTGCTCATTATACCCTAATAGAGTCTGGGGATTGGGTGATCACCGGGTTGGGTGTGAAGGATAGCAGAGGAGATGTACCGTAGAGGCTGTCCTACGACCAAGGGCTGATTCATTCCTATAAACCATGCCTTATTACCTACTGAGCCTAACAACATAACATCATCCTAGCACCTAAGATAAAGCCCTTGGCATGGAATGCAGCATAGGTGATACTGTCTACTGTTAGCTCTCCTTCACATTTTTGCTTTCCCTTCCCACCTATGAAGAGCAGAGGCAGTCCTAGCTTAATGGTTAGCAACAGATGCATAAAAGGAGCAATGGGGGGGGGGGGTTGTACACTAAGGTACACCAAGGGAAAAAAAAGATTGAAAAGAGAAAAAGAAAATCTATCTAAATAAATCAGTTTTGATTGCAGTAACCTGATGATTTAGATCTTCAAAAGTATCTTTTCCAGAGTAGGCTATAGGGACTTAATGCTTATTCTGCTTACTATGGAATGACTACCAAAGCTGGCATCCCAGTCAATAGCTTGTCTCATCAACAGGTTGTTAAGCTGTCACAACATGTCAGAATCATATACAGTCGATCTGTGCTGTAGTTAACTAACATTATGTTGACTACAGGACAGTTTTAGGCAGTTGTTTTAAGTCATGGTTTTGCAACCATGGAGTTGGTATATTTAAGTAAAAGGGTAGAGGGCAAAGCCCTCGGGGGGGGTGGACTCTGGTATAAGGCATGTTATATGCGTATACAAGTGTTTGGAATGTGTATTTTGTCTGTGTATATTGTGCAAATGCAGGTTTTATGTGTGTGTGTGTGTGTGTGTGTGTGTGTGTGTGTGTGTGTGTGTGTGTGTGTGTGTGTGTGTGTGTGTGTGTGTGAATAGTAACTATTAGTTGTTTTTACTGTTGCTTGTGGGGCATGTTGTTAGGTGTGTGTGTGTGTGTGTGTGTGTGTGTGTGTGTGTGTGTGTGTGTGTGTGTGTGTGTGTGTGTGTGTGTGTGTGTGTGTGTATTCGATGTGATGTGGTGAAATTTTTTAGACCATCACATCTCACATCTTTTGATTATTGCAGGTTTTGAGATAGCCACTTGACAGTGTAAACACTGGCTTTAGATGATTGTCACTGTTGAAGTAATACCCTGTCCCCATGTGCAAAAATGAGAAAAAGGGATTGTGGATGGATTTGTGCATGGGTAATAGTGGTCAATGTTGTGAGAAAGAGATACTCTAAGCACCTCCGTTTTGATTTTATTTCATAATTTACTGCTCTCTGTCTTGTTTTTGTCGTTTTTAATTTATCTGCATTTATTAGGTTCATAGATATGTACTAGGCTAATGGCCCTGGAGCCTTTACAAGCTTTGCCCATAGGATTACCTGCAACTGTATTTGCTTTAATATTGCTACACACACAAGCGTGCTAGCTTGTACTGCATTTAAAGTGTTTTGGCTACTGTTTTAACTGCTTTTTTTAGAAAATTAAAAACAAAAGTTCTAAGCTTGTTTCCCGCCTTTCCTGTAACTAGTCTAGTCCAGATACAGACTTGCTGTAGCCATGACTGTTTTGTGAGTGTCTGAGCCCCCCAGACTTTTCTGTGTTGGAGGCAAGCCCTCTAGCTTATCAGTGGAAGTGGTATGCACTAGGTAGCCTATCAACCACAAGAGGAGTGATTTCTGGCCTAGAAATTGTAGATTATTGGCTGTTTGGGCAGTTTTTCCATCTCTTTCAACTTTCTGGTTTAAAAGCTTGTGTTTACATGGGTTTGCGCTTGTTTAAGCTATGCGGATGCAGTTTTGGAATCCTGATGACTACAAGAGCAACAGGAAGGAGAAAAGAGATACTGCAACTGCCTCCATTTTAATTTTTTCATAATTTACTGCTCTCTGCAATTGTTTTTTGTCATTTTTTAATTTATCTGCATTTATTTAAACTGCTTTTGCTTTAATATTGCTACACACTCAAGTGTGCTAGTTTGTACTGCATTTAAGGTGTTTTTGCTACTGTTCTAACTGCCTTTCTGCAAAAAAAAGAAAAAAAGAAAGAAAGAAAGAAAAACATTCTAAGCTTGTTTCCCACCTTCCCTGTATCTAGTCTAGTCCAGATACAGATTTGCTGTATCCAGGACTGTTTTGTAAGCTTCAGAGCCCCCAAGCCTTTCTGTGTTGGATGGAAGCCTTCAAGCTTATCAGTGGGAGGGATAAGCACTAGGTAGCCTATCTACCACAAGAGAAGTGGTTTCTGGTCCAGAAATTGTAGTTTATTGGCCATTTGGGCATTTTTTACATCCCTTTCAACTTTCTGTTTTAAAAGCCCATGTTTGCACACCGTGCAGCGGCACTCAGCTGAGGTAAACTATTACCGGTGCCAGAAAGTTTGCTCTTCAATTTTCCCCTTAGAACAAGCTTGTTATTTTACTTCTTGTACTTCAAATAGCTTAATCAGCTAGCACTTTAATAGGCTTTTGTAGCATTTATTGTAGCACACTTTGGCACTATCAGCACTAGCTGTTCTTAAGCAGTAACAGCACCAATAATTATTAGTTATGACCATCCCTCCTGGTATGATTGTAGGGCAATTTCCTGTGCTTTCTTCTGCTAACCTGGTGCACTTGGGTATTCTAAGACAGTGTGGCAACTATCTAATGTACACAGACAACCCTCTACTCTTACGTCCCAACACTCATACCTGTGAGAGATGCACTTATATCACCAAAATGGAAGCAGTGCATGCTCCAACCAAGACTGGACTAGCTGGTCAAGAGGAGAAGGTCAACACCTGCAGCTCACTACATAGAACACAGCCCTTCAAAACATCAACCATCACAACCAACACATAGAAACACAAACCATCCACCCACCTTCGCAGAGGTTCTCAATAAAAATTTACCCAAACAACAGAGACCCCCAAGACAGAAATGCACTTGACCACCACAACACAACACCAACCCCAAAACACATAGCTCACCACCACAGTGTGCCCCTCAACCCAAGCCCTTAGGGCAAAACACTTTGCCCAATGTACTAATCATAGGAGAATCAATTGTGAGGCACACTGATGTCCCACTCACTAGGTTGAACAAGGAGAAGGTGACAGTCAGTTGTCTATCAGCTGCCAGGATCCGCCACATAACACATGCACTGAGGTCACTCCACAACAAGTACAAATATGACTCAGTCATCATCCACATCGGTGTGAATGACCTGAGATGTACCTCCCTGGACTACATGAAAATAGATGTGATGGAACTCTTAGATTATGTGGCCCAGGCAGGTATGCCCCTAACCTGTCCAATATTCTACCATCACCCAGAATGATACCACAGTATGAGCAGAAAATGACTGACTTCAACAATTGGCTAAGTTTCTGGTGTCATTCATTCTAAAGGGATCCAGTATCTTTCTGCCTGGGATGACATGATCGACAGACCTCGATGCTTTGCCAGAGTCAGCCTGCATCTTTCACCCCTGTAATTCTGGGTACTGGCTAAGGCTCTTGCCACCCCTATAGTACCTTTTTTTAGGTAGTGTTCCAAAGACCAAAATTCCACCATAACAGCTACAAACAAATGCAGTCTGACGGTCATGCTGCTCAGTGCTAGAAGTGTAAATCTCAAGATGCACTCGCTCGAAGCTCTCCTCAAAATGGAAAATGTTGACATCTGTGCTGTAATGGAGACCTGGTTTAAAGAGGCAGAAAGCACCCCTGCACTCCCAGGCTACAACTCATTCCATACCTTTCGCCCCCAGAATGCAGTTGGAAACACCAAAGGTGGTGGTGTCTCCATATTCTTAAAGGATATGCACACCTCTAGGCTGGTAGCCCAGCATAATGCATCCGAGATATTTCAGGTACAACTAACACTGGATAAGACAGCAATACAAGTCATAGCCTTCTACAGAACCCCAAACATGCCCCTAGACTCATGCTCCAACTTCCTAAGCAACCTGGAATCTATCAAGGTCCAACCCAATACTCATAATGGGTGACTTCAACTACCCTTTCATCAATTGGGAAAACTATTCAAGTACCAATGTACAGACCCAAGCTTTCTGGAATTTATCAATTCCACTGCCCTGGACCAGCTCATTCTGACCCCCACTAGAGGAAGCAACATCCTTGACCTGGTTATCGCCAACATGGGAGACCGTTGCTCCACACCAATAGTCAGTTCCTCCCTGGTTAAATCTGACCACAAACTGATCACCATGGAAATTTCCATCTCACGTACACCCCCTGCTAAGACGACCACTCTGAAAAATTTCTCTAAAGTCTACTTTGGGCTCCTAAAAACAGAGGTGGCTAACTTCCTGGCACCCATTGGAATTAAGATGCTCTCCTCCAAAAATGGAAGCCAATCTGGTGGTCCCCAGCCATCACTAAACTCTGCAACAGAAGGAAGAAACTGTTGCAGAAAAAAGACTGGAAAGCCTCCCTTATCAGTCTCAACAAAAAGCTGAGATCCCTTATCAAATCCTCTAAAGCCAGTTATGAAGGCAGAATTGCAGCTGACACCAAAAATAACCACAAAGCCTTCTATAGCTATATTAAAAACCTCAAAGGCAATACCCAGATTTGCTCTGAGTTATTGCACAATGGCACCTCCTATACTGAGCCAACAGATATAGCCAACATACTAGCCATCAGATTCAGTGCAAACTTTACCCCTCTCTCCTCCCAAGGGCCTATCACAATACCAGAAGAAAGCCTGGTACCCACCATTTCTTTGGCACAGGTAAAAGCTGCATTGTCCAAAGCCAAGAATACATTAATGGAGCCTGATAATATCCTTGGCTGCATGCTGAATGAGCTACAACATGAACTGGCACCACATCTGTGTGCCCTGTTCAATCACAGCCTTACTTCAGGGTATGTCCCTAATGAATGGTGCACTGCTACAGTCATCCCGTTCCATAAAGGGGAAGTAACTACAGACCCTGGTAACTATCGCCCCATTAGTCTGACAATCCTGGTATGCAAAGTTATGGAGCATATCATTATGGACCTGCTTAACAAAGATATAGGTAATCTCTGAACTCTTGACCCCACATAGTTTGGCTTTGTCAAGGGGAGATCCTGCCTGCTGAACCTGGTTGACTTCTTCAAGGTAATCACCAAGACTGTGGATGAGGGTAAGGCACTGCATACAGCCTACCTTGACCTGGTCAAGGCCTTTGATACCATTCCCCACTCAGGTATCATTGACAAACTCACTAAACTAGGCTTCAATCCTTACATCACTACGTGGGCTGCATATTGGTTCACAGACAGGACTCACAGAGTGAAAGTTGCAGATTCCAATTCAGACTGTCGATCAGTCATGAGTGGAGTCCCACAGGGCTTGGTCCTGGGCCCTCTCCTCTTTGGCATCTACTTTTCAGAGGTCCAGACCAATACAGAAGGACTCTGACTGACCAAGTTTGCTGATGACTGCAATCTAGGAGTCATTATCAACTCCCCAAGTGATACAGACATCCTACAAAAGGGCCTCTCTGAGACCAATGACTGGTGTCAGAACCATAGCCTGAAGCTTAATGCCAAAAAATGTGTTAACATCCCCTTTGGAAAAAACTCAGTTCCCATGAACTACCATGTTGATGGGAGCCCACTGAACACTGAAGGGGCCACAAGAAATCTGGGCTCCCAGGTTGACAGCCACCTCACCTTCTACCACCACATTGCCACTGTGGTCAGAAAATCCTTCTACCTGATTTCGCATTCAGGAAGAAAGACATCACCATCCCTCTCTACTCATCCCTCATTAGACCAATCGAATATAATGCCCCATTTGGCATGTACCTGACCAGACACCTACAACAGCTGGAGAGGCCACATAGGTACCTCAAAAAAAAGGATCCTATGCCTTAAACATATGTCCTACATGGACAGACTCAAGAAACCTTAGGTGTTCTCAGTCTCCTATCG
Organism: Protopterus annectens; assembly: GCF_019279795.1. Lineage (NCBI taxonomy): Eukaryota > Metazoa > Chordata > Ceratodontiformes > Protopteridae > Protopterus > Protopterus annectens. The sequence continues at coordinate 978,914,811 of NC_056735.1, read as the reverse complement.
TCTACTTAGAGGTGATCTTTGCTTGACTTACAAAGCCATGTCTAACCCAGCTCTACTTGAAATGCTACACCTAAAGAAATCCCAATCCCCTGCACCCCACGTGAAAGAGATCACAACCTCATTACCACAATTAACAAAACATGCTGGAGGGACATGTTCATCTCCCAAAGACTGCCCATACTCTGGAATAAGCTTCCCATTCATGTCAAGCAGAGCACCTCACTGCCCCTCTTCAACAGAGATATTGATGAGTGGATGGGTAACAGAAAGTTCACTCCAGGGATCATTCCAGTTGCACTACTGGATATGGGCACTGTGAACTAACATTGGGTGGCACGGTGCCTAGGCAATTTTTTTGGGGCTAGACTTGTAAAGGCTCCAAGGCCATTAACCTACTACACACTGTGAAGATTGGGTGAAGATAGATGAAGGCTGCCAGCCTAGCCAGTTAGAATTTTGGAGAGAATTCTGTCATCTGTAAAAATGTATGTAAACCACAGGCTTGTTGTTTTAAATGAAAAAAACAGTGTTGCATGTGGAACTGAAAAAAAATGTAACAACAGTGCACTCTGCTGTAAGGAAGCTAAGTCAAGCATTTCATGACTATCTTTGATGTAAACACGGCTCTGGCCAATCTAGGTGAAGGAATTTTTGCTATTGTTTCAAGGCCAGATTTAATAGCCAGAATTTGCATGCATAAATGTCCTTAATGGCTTTGCTTCCTAACATGGTGTGAGCTTACTAAAGAATGTAGCCTGTTAGCCTGGGAACCCAGGGAAGTGTGAAGACTGATGTAATGTAAACCAGGAATGTGATTTTAAAAACAGAGAGAATCAGAGAGCATGAAGCATTTTTGTCTTGACCATCCAACTCATCAGCACTCTGCCTGTGTTCTATATGTAAGTTTATCTTAGACTTGTGTTTTCTCTTAGAAATAGCTAGAAACTAGAAAGATTAGACTAAGTCTACTTCTGTGATGTCAGAACTGTACTGCTGAATTATTTTAAGTATTTCTCTGTGATCTCTGAACTTTTGACTAGCACTGTGTAGTAAAAAGTATTGTCTTGTGTTTTGACTATTT